>NC_065533.1:31563889-31835279 GCF_020184175.1 Aphis gossypii
CCTTTGGAAAATCGTATAAAATCAACCCTTTGACCGATCGTCCTGAAACTTTCACAGGTGGTAGCAAGTACCCCGGGCTACCGTCCCTGCGAGTTTGGTGAACCTACTACAAATATCACGGAGGTAGCGATCTCATTGTGCATTGATGGTCTACCGCAGGACTCATCCGGCAAATGACAATCTCCTTTCCGATGGTCGTGTAAAATCAACCCTGCGACCGATCGTCCTGAAACTTTCACAGATCGTAGCAAGTACCCCGGGCTACCGTCCCTGCGAGTTTGGTGAACCTACTACAAATATCACGGAGACGGCGATCTCATTGAGCATTGATGGTCTACCGTGGGACTCATCCGGCAAATGATAAAAGTTCCCAATGGGGGGTACTCTCGATTTTCATTCGAAAAATCGACCATCCACCGATCATCCCCAGCTATTCCGACCGTGTAAAGGACCCCTTAGACTCTGTGTTACCGAGGTTTAAACCCTTTCACACCATTATACCGTATTATACATCGATCTGCGTACGTATAATCGTGTTTTAAAAAAATCCAAAAATTCTGTAAAATCAATGATTTTACACTCCTACATATTTAAATACCCCGTATACTTGTTGGAAGCTGTGATTATGTTGGAGCTGAAAAAGTAATATAAATATCAACAATTGGTACATAAATAGTATAACATTATGCTTATTAATGACACGTATATTATAAAAAAAAATAATAGTTAAATTGTATAAAATATAAAACAATTATAATGATGACAACCCATCTTGAAAACAATCAAATGTGGACCTAAAACAAAAAAAAACATGATACACATTATGACATTTGGAAATAGTTGGTAGATACTTTTATAGATATTTATTTATTTATATATTTATATATACCTTCCGTAAAATTTTTTGACGTTTATGCATTTGTCCATATTTTTGTGAATTGTATTAATAGATGAAGGTGTAATTTAAATTGTGGAATTAAGATTGTAATTGTGGGACTTTCTTAATGAATTATGGATCAAAAATGTTACAAGATCTCTAATATGTCCACGATAGGAACCTAATTCTTCTTTAAAATTTTGTAGGAATAATGATGGGTCCGATATATTAAGCTGTGATTTTAAGATGTTCCGGGTTACTGTGTTCATTATTGATAAATGTTTTTGAATAAATGGGTTTTGGTTAGAAGATTTTAAAGAAGACTGAAATTTTAAATGATTATTAAAAAGTGCTGTTTGTAAATTAAGATGGTCTGCAAAAAATAGAATTGTTTCTGATTTCAATTTGAGTATATAATTTAAATGGTGGGAGTATTTGATTGCTTTAATAATAAATTCATTTTCATAATCTATAAAGTATGAATAACCATTTTTTTCATATGATTTATATCTAAATAATATTTTTTTTTCGTACAATGAAATAATATGTTTTTTGAAGTCTATTTTCATGTCTGACATATTAAACGTGAAATGCATTATATTGGCAATTAAAACAAAAGTATTATATAGATGTGTAATCTGAAATAAAAAACGAAGCTTAATTTATATGTTTTCTTTTTTTTTTATGAGCACTGATTACCGTTGAAAATTTTATATGTTGGGTGTGGTCATTCTGCATTTTGATCGATGCAATAATTAAAATGTCAATTAAATTAAATTCGTCTGCATCCAACGTATTATAAGTTACAAAATTATAAGTCTTATTGTCAATTTTTATTTGTACAATGTTTTGGTTTGTTTGTTCTCTGTAATAAACCAAAAACATAATATTGTACCAAAAATATAAAATTAAATAAAAGTCATAAAAAAATGTTATGGCAAAAAAAAATACTTACGGTAATAAATAAATATCAAAATATAAATTTTCTTTAAGATTTTTTAAACTTGTTAACATTTCAAAAAATTTTGTTTTTAATATTTTAAAATAAATATCCTCACAATTGTCAATATGAGTTTGTATATCGTTTGAGTATAAATGAATAAAACATTTATATATTATATTCATTATGCAACACTTAATAAATTTATTAATTATGTTTTTTAGAAAAAATCCAATTTCAGGATTCTGATTTCTGAAAATATTATACACCAATTAAAAACAATAATGTATATCAATGTATTTTATGTGTGTAATATTTACTTATAATTATATGATGTGTAGTCGTCGAACTTCAACATTTTAATTAAGTGGGTATGAAAAACAGCATTTTTATTATTAATAAAAATAATATTGTCATTGATATGTTGTACTACTGTCCATAATTTATCAGGAATAATATTATAATTCAAAATTGATATCAACTTTAATAGTTTATCACCTTTAAAAATTATATCTGAATTATAATAATAATCATAGTTTTCAGTCGTGTGCAGTGTCGCAGAACTGTAAGAAGTATTAAATAAAAATTATTTAAATTATATAACATATTTATTTTTTTTATGTTTAATTTGTTATACCAGTACTTACTTAAAATGATCTAGAAATGCAATGCTTTTAAATGCTTTACTCTCTATAATTTTCTTGACTTTATTTTTGTACCTTATTATATCTTTTTTTGATTTTTTGTTTAAACTTTTATTAGTTGATATCAGATAAGAAATTTTTGAATTATTTTCTGCGTGTGGGTCAAAATTATGTTTTATGTTTTTGAAGATTTGTGAATATTTTTGTTTTGAATCGGAAAAATGTATTTTGGAATTGATGAAATGCTGTATTTGTATTGAATGGTGTGTTAAAATTTCGTGTATGTTGATATTGTATAAGCCGAATGAATTTGCCGTGATAAGTAATATATTAGAATCAATTTTTGTATGCCCCCATTTCTTTATTGTAGCGATTACTTTAGCCACATTTAAAATTGATGTCTAGGGAAAATTGAACAATATATGAATGTTAATAATTTAATAATATTTTATTGTTTGTAAAATGTATAGTACTTTATTATACTTACATCGCTATGGAGTGAATACTGCTTACGCTTTTTTATTGTAGGCTTCGAGATGATAGTACTACAGATATTATTTTTTTTTAAAAGACGTGCGTCCCTCCATAATTTAGGAGTATTTGGTGTACTTCGGGACTGCATTTTTTCAAAATGTATTCATAAATTATTAATATTTTATTATTTATAATTTAAAAACCATCAAACGGTAATATTTGCAGCAACGGCATGCCATAGGCGTAACTAGACCTTAAAGTTAGGGGGGGCTTCAGCCTTAGAATTTTTATAATAAGTAAATAAAAATTAAATAAAAATAAATTTTTATGAAGCAACCATATACTAAATTATAATTTTTACCGCTGCCCCAATTATGACCATTTTTTGGTATTACATTACATTTACATCATGAATGCTTATAATGGTGTCTTCCTCAATACACACAATTTCTTTGGGAATGTACTCAAGAACTAAAAGTAAAGGTAAAACAATTACATACATGTCTATATTTGGTTGAAAAAAGTTTTAAATAATGACTTTTTGGAAAAACGAAAAACTGGTCCTAGTGAAAAATCCCTCGGAGAATAAATCGACCTCTATGCGATTTGTACGTCCGGCCATCGGTTTACCGGGAAAACGCGAATGAAAACTGACAATTTCGTGCTTTGGAAAATCACGTTTACGATATGTTTCCCGGGAAAACCGTGGGAGATATGACGAAAACCATTAGAGATTAATTTGTTCTCCGTATAGATCTGCATAAGTTCTATTATTTAGATTTTTCGAAAACGTGTTATTTAGGTTAAAAAACTGATAAAAGGAAAACAATAATAATAATGTAATCATAAACGTGGCTGCGGTTCACCTAGATAATAGTCGCCGTATTCACCCGGCAACAGCTAAACGCCCTTTAGAAAATCGTATAAAATCAACCCTTTGACCGATCGTCCTGAAACTCACACATATCATACAAAGTACCCCGGGCTACCGTCCCTGCGAGTTTGGTGAACCTACTACAAATATCACGGAGACGGCGATCTCATTGTGCATTGACGGTCTACCGCGGGATTCATCCGGCAAATGATAAAAGTTCTCAACGGGGGGGTACCTCTATTAATATTTATAAAAATAAATAAATATATATAATAATTAACTTATTAATTTTATTAATAGATTATTAGTTGAATGTTTATTTAAACAAGGAGCGTTAACAACTATTCATGTGGATTCAACAGGATCAGTTGTTAGGCCCCCTCAGAACTCAACGAAATTAACAATTTATTATTAAGCTTGTGTAGTACGTATAGGTAAAATTGAAACCGTGTGCCCAATAACTGATATGGTAAGTGCAACGCATGATAGAGAAACAGTTACAGAATGGTTGAAATGTTTGAAAGAGCTAGTAATTGCAAAAGATCCAAGTGTCTGGCCACCTTTCAAAAATGTTGTAACTGATTTTAGTTGGGCTTTTATGCATGGTATTTCTAAAGCATGGAATGGTAAAGAAACAATATTTGAATACCTGGATATGTGTCATAGAATATTAACTGGAAGAGAAACATTGTCTTCTTGCACAGTAGTTATTACTTCTTGTACAAACCATTATGTCAAAAATATTCTGAACCATGTTAAACGATATTATCCAGATGATGAAAAAACAGCATTTTACATAGCCAGATGTGTTGGGTTGGTGTTTGAAATGAAAAATTATGAAGAAATCAAACATTGGTTTAAGTTGCTGGCGACTATAATCTTGTCAGAAAAGTCAACGGAAATGTGTAAAACAGCAAGTATGGAAATAAAATCATACCTACGAACAAACCATGGATTAGTTGAGACTGAAATTGAAAAGTTTGATGACGATCAAAATTACTCTTGTGGTAAAACCACAGACACCTCGTATTATGCCGAACGAAAGAAATCTGCATTTTATCATGATTTTAAACAAATATTTGACAGTGTGAAAAAAATTGTAAATATTCCCTCACACGGACATGATAATTTAGATGTTAATAGTATGTATTCAGAAGAGTATTTGTTACATTTCCTTATTGAAAATGTGCCATACATACCTCTGTGGACAAAAGTCATGACTAATCTTATTCATCTGGAAGAACGCCAGAGTAATGCATCAGTAGAAAGTTGGTTTAATTTAGTGAAAAATCATATTTTAGCAGGCCAAAGGAGAATGAAATGTGGTAGGTTTATTGAAAAGATAACTCAATATGAAGCTCAATGCTTTAGACAGATTGAATTACAAATACCTAAACGCATATGTGCCATTAATAAAAAAGCTGATTGTGACGAAGACAACCTGCATTTAAATACTCCAGAAACTTGGAAAAAGAAAGGAAAACGTCCAGCATTCTTGAGAAACAATAATAAAATTTTAGGCAAAAATTATGGTGAAAACCAACAAAATTGTTTGTCATTAAATCTACAGAGCCAAGATAAAATACTAAAACAGAGTGTTGTATTACATTCAAAAGAAGATGAACTTAATAATGATCATCTCACTGTTTGCAGTCAAACAGATCAACCAATTGTGCGCAGTTTGGATATAGGTGCGCAATTATTTAATAACCTCAGTGACGTCAGTGATCACGATTATGTATTAACAAGAGAAAATAGTACAAATCCAAGAGTCATTGAGAATATAAATAAAGCTGTTGTTAATACTTCACCTGTGGCTTCGACTACCCAAATTCTATCAGACACTTCTTATGGGCACGCAGTCGTATGAGAATCGTCAAATGATAAGTCTCCAACTGGAAATTACAGCTTATACCGTACGAACAAATTGGTGAAAGATCCAATGTATTACATGAAGTCTTATCGTGGAGTTGAGAAATATGTGGTATCGCTAATTTCTTTTGAAAATGAAGAAATAGAAATATCTTCTATAGATTTTTTGCGTTTGAACACTAAAGGCGATACTTGTATGCTTTGGTTACATAATAAAGAAATATGGTGTTTGTTACAGATATTTTTGGAAAGAAATTCAAGGTCTTGGATCACTAAGAAGAGACAGGATTTAGGCTGTGTAAGTCCAGACCAATCTTACTATATGTTCAATCTTGGTAGGAGTGTTAAAGATTCTACTGCTAACAGACCTGAGTGGATTGATTCATCAAGGTTAATAATACCTTTAATGGAAAACAACCATTGGACATTAATCTATGTAGATTTTATAAAAAAAACAGTAAGTTATTTAAACTCTATAGAATGCGTACATAACAATATGGAGAAGAGAAATCATTGGAGGGATAGAGTTCTGAATGTTTTGTGTGGTGTGCCTAAAACATGGAAACCCAAGCAAAACATAGGTGATATAAAAAAATGGAAAGATATGTTTGTCCAAATACCATATCAAGATGATGGGTTTAACTGTGGTGTATTTATGTTGTACTTTGCAAATCAATTAATGAGTAATAAAAGAATAATTAATGTTTTTAATCCAAACAGTTATCGCTCAAACTTACAGGATTTGGTACTATCAAGTTCAAAGTGTATGAAGAACATATGCTTAATTTGTGGAAAAGACGAAGGGAGTTTTAAACAAAATTATAATTGTGAAATGGATAGTACAATGGTTCAGTGTGGGTCTTGTACTAGATGGCTGCATATTCAATGTTTACCAGCAATTGAGCAAAAAGAATTTGAAAACCCAGATTGGATTTGTGGACTGTGCTCAAATCAATGTCTGACTATCTAAAATACATTCTTATAAACATAATTAATGTGTGTGTTATAACATTCATGTTTTTCACATTAATTTGGTGTATTTTATTTATTAACGATCACATTTAAATTGATGGCTCTTTGATTTTTAAATTCCACTCAATTAGAATAGAGGAAATATGAGCATCAAGATTTATTCAAAAAATTATGTTTTAGTGATTACTCATGATTTTACACTCAATAAGTTTTGAGGAAATAACAGTGTCATTAATTGTTAAAACAATTTTTATTTTAAATAGAAAATGACTAAAGTTGGATAAAACTTTAAATTTGAAAAACAATTAGTAACATTATCTATATTATCTTATATCAATTTTACATTATCTCAGTAATAATTTTTTAAAATTAATTTATATTTAAAGTTCAAACTATTTTCGTATAACTTTTGTTGGTTAGACTAATTAAAAATTGATTTGTCCAACTTTGAGTCACTTATATAAAAGAGTTCATTCAAGCGTTTACAATAATTCCACTCATTTAATTTTGAGGAAATGTAAGGCATTCATATTCAATTTTATTTTTAGAAGAATATGTCTACAATGTACTCTATAAGCGGTATAATAGCTAATAATGATTAGATATAATGGTTTATTGATAAAATGAGTTTGTCATGGAAAACTATTGGTATATAGTAATTAATAGTGAAATTTCAAACACTTGTTTGTGTATAAAATGTTGTTTACTATGCATATTATGTGTGTGTTTTATAGTTTAGCTGTAAAAACAAAGAATAGCGGGTTTTTAGGCCTACAGGGGATCTTTTTACCACTTTAAAAACTTAAAAGAAACGAATCTAAATGCAATACCTCATGGGTAGATTTGGAAATTTGCATTAATACTACATTGTTCGCACAAATAAGTATCTAATTCAAATTGTGAACCACAATACACCATATAGGTCAGGGGTGGTGAACCTACGGCACACGTGTCAAAAAACTGGTCAAATTTCAATGCTTTAAAATTATAAAATTTTGGTTATAATTGGGTATAGTAAGATAACAGACATACACATGTTTAAACCGATGGACTGGACAACAGAAAAAAATTTAATAAATCTGTAATTTAATTTTTATCCTTAGAAAATATAATTTCCTTTGGGCACATAAACAGTTTTTAAAACCTTAATTTGAAAATTTTGGCACTTGACCCAAAAAAGGTTCGTCACCCCTGATAAAGGTAGTATTTACTATTTGTATGCTAATAAACAAATATCAAAATTATTAAAAAGTAATCATAGTAGTGTTGAGGTATAATTTTAATTACCTACATGGTTATATCATAAATATGTGCAAACAATTATAATGTACCTACCTAACAATTTTAAACGGTAGTGTACTTACGTTATGGCTTGGGGGAGGTGGTAAATATGTTAATAGGTATGTAGATACCACAATAATTAGTAATGAAAGGGGCACTTTTATTTATATTTATTTAACATTTTGTTGATTAAATGTTAAACGATAAATATTTTAAACCCATTGAATATTGAATTACAATGTTCCTCATGAAGAATTAATTATATCATAACATCAAGCTTTTGTTTTTTAAATAAGCTAATTAATGTAAACATTTGTACATTTTATTTTATTCACAATCATATTTTTATTATAATTGTATTTGCATAACATAAGTGGTATAAAAATGATTTTAAAATTATTTTGGTTAGGTAGGTTAGGTTTTGGATAGGTATGTAATTTTTACAATAAATATAATACATCAATAAAAAAAAATACAAAACAACATAAAACTAAACTTAAAATTTATATTATTATATTGTTATTACAAATAAGTAAATAATTAAGAAACTGTTTTGAAATAATCACCCTTTTTTTTTTTTTTCATTTATCATAATTGGTATGTTATAAAAAAATATCACAAAAATAAGTTTTGAAAACATGACACTTATGATAGTTAATATTATTTAATTAAATGTTAAATGATACACATTTAAAACATATTGAATGCTAAATCACCATGATACTAAAACCAAACAGAGTTATAATATCATAATATGCTATGGTTTTCTAAGTAGGTACTTATAGTAGGTACCAATTACTGTAAATATTTGTACTTTTTATTTTATTTAAATTGATAATTTTATTTTAAATTATAAAAATGATTTAAAGGTTGTTATGATTAGATATGTAATTTTAACATTTGAAAAATACACATAAATAAATTATTATCTTGACCATATTATGTATCACTTGAATAATCAGGAACTTTTTCTTATGATTTTTCATCTTCAAGCAATTTGTCTGTAAGTATACATACATAAAATTGTATTTTTTTTTTCTATACATTTTATTGTTATTTCTTGATAATAAAAATTAATCACAGGTTAATACATTTTGAAAATAGCCCTCAAACACTAGATTTAAATAAATATAACAAATGGAAAGTCTTTGAAAACTACCCATGGTTTGTAGAGGAGACAAAATATTGATTTTTTTATGTTAAGTACCTATCCTAGCTTACATGGCATAATTTAAATATTTGTAGGTATTCAGGTACATAGTTAATACTTTTCGAATAATCAAAAAACCTCATACAGTAATAATAAAATTAACATAAATAAAATAATGAAACAAAAAATATAAATAATAATATTATAATAAATGGACACTATAATATAATTTGTAGATTAGGTATCAATATTTATGTAATTTTATAATTAGCATACATTTTTTTTACATAAATTCATAATTTTGGAAGCCATTTAATTTGATTCTTGGTACCTACATTAGTCATTAGCAGGGCTCGGAAGTTCTAGCAAATGCATATTTTTATTGGTTCGTCCTAGAACATCCAAAGTAAGATACAAATATGTTTCACACTTCTCTGATGTCATACACGAAATTTTATTTTGCTATTTTTTGCATATTTACGGTTTTTACTGCTATTTTGCTAATTTTAGGTTTTTAGTGCTATTTTTGGGTATATTTTCACATAAATTCATATTATAGGAGATATTTTTGCTAATTAGGAGTTATAAATGCTGTTAATGTGCATATTTAAGGAAATAAACACATATTGTTGAAAAACTAAATTACCTACCAAACAGCCGCCTACGAATATGTGAATGAAAACAAATTGTTTTATTTTAAAATGGTACGCATCCGACATAAACGGCCTTAGACCGTTGTTATCGTCGATTAAATCGGACAATTCCGTTAATTTCCAATAATTTAGTTATTTTTAAAATTGTATCAAAATATGAACTTTTATAAAAAAAAATTTTATTTTATTTTGCATATTTTTCAATTTTTAGTGCTATTTATAGCGCTTATATTAATGTTTTTATGTGCATATTTAGGCGTTAAAATCATTTTTTTTAGTGCTATAACTTCCGAGCCCTGGTCATTAGGTATAGTGTACAGAGATTGAAAACAATATTATATGGGTTTTCTTTTCAAAATTCACTATTATACTTACAATGTAATAACGAATTTTATACAATACATAGACATTGATATGGGTCGTTGAATACTTACTCGTTATTTGTTTCTGTAGCATCTGTAACAAATGTTTATCATTAATTTTCATTTATTAATTTAATTTAATTTTTAAATTTTTCTTACCATCTTCCTGGCCATCCTTTGTGCCAGCAGCAGCCTCAGCAGCAGCAGCAGCCTCGGCCTCAAGCCATTTGGCTTTTGCTACTGCTGCCTCTGCCACTGCCGCTGCCGCCTTTGCAGCTGCTGGCTTGATGCTGCTGACTGGTTTAAAGCGCAGTCAGCAGCACCATGGCCCCTATTTAGGCAAATGTTGCACTTGTTGATTTTTCAAAGGCATTACAATTATAACAAATCCGTGAAAAAAAATTATTAAAACAATTTTTCATTTTTATAAATTACTTTTGTACAATTATATAAGAAAATTAATCCCCATGTTAAGTTAGATCAAAATTATCAATATTACCATAAATTAATATAAACTAATTTAAATTCTAGAAAACTGTGGATATTAACATTTTTAAATGGGTCAGTAAATTATGATTAATTTTTGTCCACCAGATAATAATAGCCAAATGCCTATGAACAAAATCAATATTTTTGTAAAAGTAAAACAAATTTAATGTAATCAAATCCATAGGTACCAAATGTAGATGAACTGAATAATTTTTAAACACAATTAAAATTTCCTATAGTGGTCTCAATCAACCGTTATTAATTATTAATTGAACCTACGAAAATATTTCAAATCTATTGTAAATAATAAAATAAGAAATAGATAATTTATAGTACTGATCAAGATCAAAAAAACTATAAATCTAAATTTAGAATAATTAAAATAGAAAAATCAAATTGAAATTCAACGTACAACAATGAACAAGAAAAACCCTGTTATTGAAAATCTAATAATATTATAGTATTACATATTTAGTTAATATTTTTAAGTTTAATTTGATTTTTTTGTTCGTATGTTAAAGTATTAAAACCACTAGTTAATAATACATCTATTATATTGTCTTTTTGCATTTTTTAAATAATTAGAAATATAACAAATATCAAATAGAAGATAGTATAAAACCCTGTAGTAAACGTGTTATAGTTATTAAATTATAAAAATGCATTAAATTATGACAGCGACTAAGAACGGCGCGCGGTACGGCAATTATTGTCGTGAACCCAGTCTCAATAGAGTCTATAATACGCAGCTTATTCTCCCTGCCCCCTCCGGCCCTCCATCAAACCGGCCGTACCATTTTACATGTTATGATTGAAACTGTTGGGCGGCAGTTTCACTGTAACGGCGACCGTCACCGTCATTGATAAAACTAAAATAGCATTTCTATTAAAATAACTATTTAAAGGTTTTAGACTTGGTTGCTTTCAATTTATAATAATAAACAAAGAAAACGATATAAATTATATAATATTATATTTTCAATTCGAATAAAAATATTTTTATGCATTATTATTTTAATTAATTATTATTTACAAGTAACTGGGTTTTTTTAAGGGGGAGACTCAGTCTCAAAGTCTCCCCTGACGAGCCGCCCCTGATCCCCACCCCGGGAATGTCAGAAACCTACAGGTGCATAAATGGAAATTCTACCCAAACATAACATTGACGTACTTAAATAATTATAAAAACAAAATTAGTAGGCAACTTTAAAGTTTACTTACTGCTCCTAACTTTTTTGCCACCACCGCCGCCACGGCCACCACGGCCACCACCGCCGCCACGGCCACCACGGCCGCTCACCTCATAATAATAGTTGTATATGTTGGTTGCCATATTCTAATCATCAATGAAGATAAAAGTAACAACAATAACAATAACAAAAATAAAATTAACTTAGGTATTATAAAATAAAAATGTGAAAACTAATAAAATAAACATTCACAATAATTAAATAGTCATAAATAATTACGTAAAATATAAATAATCATACATATTATAAACTCATATAACTCATAAAAAATCATTGTAAAAATAACAAAAGGTAATATACGGGTTCTTAGTTTTTAAAAAACCATGACATAATTAAATAATAAACTCAAAAAACACCATTTATTAATAGAAAACCATAGTTGCAACTTGAAAAAAATTTAATTTCAAGTACACTAAGTATTAGAAAACAATATACAGTGGAGTCTCGATAACTCGAATTTCAAGGGAGGCAAAAATTAATTTGACATGTATTTTTCGAGTTACAAATATCGCATTGAGTTCATACGAATTCCATAGGGACGAAAACAAATTCGAGTTATCAAGGTTTTCAATTTATCGAGACTCGACTGTATTCAAGAATATGTGTATATTATTTATGTACATATTATTATGTAAATAATATTATTAATAATCTATTCAATTAATAAGGTAGCATACCTATAATATACATACATCAATTAAAAATTGTATACTCACGATTTAAAAATAATGGTATTGAATTGGAAATGTCTGAACAGTCAACAGACTGAAGAATGCTGATTGCTGAATGATCAATGAATGACCGCACCGCAGTATAATATTATGTAGCACAATTTTATTTTCCCTCCCACCACAGGATCGCTGTCGAAAGCGTCCGTCATCGGGGAAATCCCAAAATATCGAAGAATAGAAAAATAGGGATTAGAGACTTATTTTTGTGTTTCATTTTAAATAGTATTACTAATATCATTGATTAAAATTTGGTCATATATGTATATTTAATAAATGGTAATACCATGAACCAACTATTATTTTTCATACAATTTTACGAGTGGCCAAAACTGGTTTCGTACGTCTTGTATAAATATAAGTATTGACTTTCTTCTCTATATATCAAATATAATTATCTCTATATATAAAGGAATTAGGAAAGTGTACTTTACCAATAATCAACGCAGAGCCGAACCTATTTGAGTTATCGACTAGAAATTACGAGGATAGATTTTTCTAATAATTTCAACGGGCACTAAGAAAGTATTTATCGAAATTTTGATTTTAAAGGGTTGCTCAAACGGGGATTTTAAGATTTACGATTGAAATTTTGTTTATAATTTTTGTTTACAAATGGTTGCTAAAACAACCTGATTTATGTATTAACACATTTATTATTTATTTATTTATTTTTGAATGTATTTCGTCGGATAGACAATTTTCCTGGCTTTCCGAATATGTAGGTTAAGTCGTGCGACTCCCGGGGAACACGACGAAAAAAATTAAAAACCACGGACGGACGCCCGTCACGCGTAGTACGGAAAACAGTCACCTGGCGACTTTAGCCTGTACCATATTGTGATGGAAAAGTGCTTTTAACTCTAAAATCATTAAGATAGCGCTATCTTGTGGTTGGCGGATGTTAGAAGGAGGTTGGAAACGTTTTGCGCCTGTTATACATTTTAATGCAACCCAGTATTCGGTCTTTCTTATCACTATTCGTCCGAAAAATAGTCACCTAGCTTTAGTCACCCAACTTCACACTCGTATTAATGTGTACTACCGGGGAATAATGCATTAACATTTAAAATTTTCAGATTTGAGTTACATATCTAAATACAAATAAAATAATCCATATGTATTATAACATTATAATATTTAGGTATTCTTACTTCTTGCACTCAGAAAAAAATATAGGTTGAGTTTTAATGATTTATTGTTTTGCAATTTATATGTACTTACATAATTAAAAATTTCTTAAAAACCAAGTAAACATAATTATAAACTTCTATCCATTAACTTTTTTCATTTCAAACTTAATTTAAACAATTTTTCATTAATAAATGGATAATTTTCTCTAAGTGTGGGGAAGTATGCAAAAAAAAAAATGTAAAATGTTTTCAATTCTTACTAGCTGAACGTTTATCGAGTGATAATTTTTCCGATTCACATACATGTACTCAGGGTACTTGTTTTCCTCAAGGTTAAGATTTTTTGAAGGGGGCACTATAGCAACATGGGTACAATCCAAACATCCAATCACGCCTGGAAATCCAGTTTTAAGATAAAACCTAAAAATTGGGAAAGTAAATACATTTTTATTAAAATAATGTGATATAGGTAACTAAATTATTTCATACAAGTAATTTCTACAAGTTACTTTAGTTTAAAAAAGTATTAAATTATAAATGTCTTACTCATGACGAACTGCATTGAGCTCACAAATAGTATGTGGGAATTTGACCCATGAATTGAAAATGGAGGGATTATTTAGTGCTGTTACGACCTCTTTAATGCAACAGGAAACTGACGCTTGTGACAGTACAGTATATCTACTGTTGCCAACCGGTGTTTGGTATGAGCCTGTTGCAAAAAAGTTTAAGGCAACTAGCACCTAGAATAGATAATTTTCATGAGACAAAAATCATTATAGATCATTAAATTACAAATTGTATTTAAAATGCTAAAACCTTTGTGTCAATATCAATTGATGACAAACGGCTTGGCTTTTTAAGAAATGGTCTTAATAAATCAATCACATAACGTGTAAGATGTTTGGTTAAACGAAAATTTTTTATGAACATTTGTTCAGTCAGTGTAAATGGGTCCGACAAAGGTCTGTGAAAATCATTTCTAACACCATTATTATTCTCATTTACATTAACCACATTTTCTACAAAATTGTTAACAACCAAAATGCCTGTGAAGTTAGCTCCCGGACATTTAGCACTTATCAATTCTGATAAGGTAGGTAACCGTATTCCTGCATACTCTATTGCCTATTCATATCTTACAAGGGGTTTAAATAAAATTATTTATTTTTCAGATACAATTCAAGATGGATAAATAATAATAATAATTATTATTAATTATTATTTAGAAAAATTAAATTATAGTATTCTTAAATATTAATAAGTTATATTAATACAATTAAAACAAATAGTATCTATAAAGTAAGTTTTATAATAACTTAATTTAAAAAATAGAAATAATACGATTATAGCATAGTATTCATGAAAACTAAAAAAATCAACTGCAAGAAACATAGAACAGGTAGGTTACCTATAATGATACTTTAAGCATAAATTAAGTGCAATAACAGCACCATAAAACTGGGCAACTTACTTTTTATTGTTATTATTTTTTTTTAACAATAGGTGCTACAGAATTGATGTTTGAGTTTTCCTTATTAGTCACTGGTTCTAGCTCAATAACAGGTTCGGTAGAAATGACGTTTGAGCTCTCCTTAATAGTGACAGGTTCTCATTCTACAACATGTTCGTGATAGATGACGTTTTCTTTGTCTTCCTTAGAGTCGGATATAGCAAAAGCCGCAACACTTTTGTAATCAGATGAGTTTCTTTGTAGGCACTTCTTCGGCGGATATTTATTTTGTTCTGATCAGGAATCCTTTTGTAATTTGTTTGTAAGTAAGTCTATATTGAAGTAGAAGGGTTTTTAGGCGCACCATAAAAATCTTAAATAGTGTCTATATTTAAAATCGTGGTTTGGGATGGTTGGATTATTATATTCATTATTTCCCAATCCTTTTGTTTATTAAATAATCTGGATACTGGTCATTTTGAAATTTTCGTGCATGTATTTTTTTCAGTATTATCGAATACTGTGGAAATTAACGGTGTTTTTCGATGTAGCAATTTTCGAGGTCCGATCTTGTCACTCCTCGACTGCCGCGATACACTATCGGTCATCCACTGCCATTCCCTGAAGTCGAGGAGTGACAAGATCAGAAGAGGATCCAGGACCACCACCACGCCCGATCGGTAACCCTCAGTTAGATTATACGTAATATATATATATTATTTAATATGATAGATTATTTATATATTTATTATTGAATATGGGACGTGCCCGATTACATTATGTAGTATACATAATAACTAAAAGAAAGTTACATAAATAACTAAAATTACAAATATTAGGATGTAAAACGAACAGACAATAATTTAATGCTAGGTATATATATAATATATGATGATGTGTGTACTAGTGACTACTTGAGTTTTCAAAACTCAAGGAGTAAGTTTCATACGCACCTACCCACTCACCAACTAAATTTTCTAGTATCAAATTCGTTATACTAATGACAATACCACGTATCTACACTTTGCAAATTGCTCAGGAGAGTGAAAAAACTGAATAAATATTAACAAATATTATACATCTCATATTTTTATCAAGTTTTAGTATAAGTTATGATTATTCAACATTATTTTTAATAAAATTCTTTAAATTTGGTTGCTGTTTAAAATTTAGTGTAGTTACATGGTATTTACTAAAGTTTTTGTGAGATACGTGTTATTCAGCAGTGCTTTAACATGGTTGAAATTTATAAAAATACTTAATAATATAGTAGGTACCTAGTATATTAAATAAATAATACAATATTATTTATTTATGTTTATACTCATTTTAATAATAGAGATAAATCAAATAAACGTTCATACAAATCAACATATTATTGTGTAGCTTCTTGCTTACTTTTATTTAAAATAGATTTATTTTTATTGCACACTAGTTGCCAAATTATTTGGTATCTAAAACATAACAGTTAACACTTAATAGTTCTAATAATTAAACATTTTTAAGAATTTTAACATTAGACAGTCTTACTGTTTTAAATTAAAAATATCATCATAACTTAATAACAATGTTAGAAGATTTAGTAAAATAATAAAAATAAAATAGTAGTTTTCTTCTTTTTAAAAACTTAGAAACTATATAAAAAAAAAAAAACAATAGTATTTAAGTATTTGATTTTAACAATTAACAGTCTTGTTATTCTTATGTTATTAAAATATACAAAATATTATAGATTAACTGAAATCACATTTTCTGTTTTCGTTCTTTGAAAGTAGATTCATATGGCAATGTGCCAATGTATCATAAAAAGGATGCACATCCACTGGCAAACCTTTTTTCAACTTTTGTAAATCATTCCATTTAGTTTTAGTAAGTTTTAGTGATCCTGTGTACAATGGCTGTAATACTTCTTCAGTAAAGACAGCCTTTTTTCTTGTTGTCCGTTGGGGTAACTCAGCTCAACGATCATCAAATGTTAGTTTATAATATATAATTCCTGAAGGATTATAAAGTCCTCTTATATCCTTGCACACAGGATACTCTATTGTCTTCCCAGACCTAATGGAATTATAAATAAGGTTATTTTTATAATCATTAAAAACTGTATGTGTGAGAAATTGAGAATTGAATGGAGTTGGATACTTTCTTGCATTGAGAGTATATCTCACATAGTCTGTGGATAAAAATATGTCTTTTTCTTTACAACTTCTTTCAACTAAACTATGAATGCTGTCCAGTTCCATTTGTGTATATCCCTTTATTAGATATTTCTGTTGTACATTGACCTTATATTTTATTGAGTATTTTAATAAACCGCTAGAAAGTACCACATTTCTATTTTGGTATCAACACCCATCTGTATAGACAACTATTGGTTTTTTGTCAAGGCAAACCTTCTCAAGATGTTTTATGAGTATTGTGGTGGAAACAGATGCTTCTAGGTTTCCCTCAGTCTCATACCATCAACAGTTGTGGCATTCAGCGTTACCAATATTGTATATAGTTAAGTTGTGAACTTTCAATTTCATGCTATAATATAAAGCACTAGCTTGAAGATAAGGGCATAATTTCACTGCTTGCATGTCTATTGTAAATACATGAGCCCTATTTTCTTTGGCAAGTTATTTATCTAATTCTTTTTCAGCTCGAGCACGATCTTTATGAGCTATGTATGTAAAGCAATTTTATTTTCTGAGACTTGGCCAACTTTATACAAAGCACACATATCACATTTGTCTTTTCTAGGTTTAAATATTGAGAACTTATTTTCTTTTTTAAACTTGACAAAAAAAGCTTTACTAAATGGAGCTAATTTATTTAAAATACATTTTTCTGTGTATAAATTATACATTGCTTGCACGTCTATAAACTTGAATGGGGAGACTATCTTTATACCTAAGGTGATAATTATAAGTTTTAGATCTTGTATTTTCTACAGTAGTTTTTCTTTTAACCTCTATTACCAAAATTGTTTCTAATATGTTTCTAATACAAATGTTTCTTTTTCTTCCCCCGAAGCGTTCCAAAAATTATCAAAAATATTTTGTCTTTGTTCCTCAGTAAAAGTACTACAAAATCGATTTTTGGATTTTAAGCAAACATTAGATGAGCAAGTATCCAATAAAGAACGTTCAGATCTAGATATATCTTGTTGTACAACATTTCCTACACGATTAAACCCTATATGTGCCTCTCCTTTTATTCTTAATTTTTTATTTGTTTCTCTTTTCTATTTAGTACTCTCTGAGTACACATTTCGTTTTCTTTTAATATTAGATGAATTGGAATTAATTTCTGCACAATTATGTAAAATACTATCTTCTTGAACACCAGAAAAATCATTAGTAAAAAGTTCATTGATATTAATCTCTAAATCATTAAGACTAATTAGTTCACTTTCTAATAATAATGTATTTTCAGAACTCTGGTTTTCAATATTTTCATTATTTTTTACAGTAGTTACTTCTAAAGGTATGTAATTATCTTCAAATACAACTTCAGCAGAATTAATCAAATCTTCAAAACTAATAGGCTGAGGGTTTTTTAAACTTTCAATATTGCCAACTGTAACTGCAGAATTAACTAATTCTTTAATTCTTAATTTTGATGTTATGTTTTATAGTTAGGTATATTATTTAAAATAAAAAAACAGTCACTAATTATTAACATTATTAAGTATAGTAAAATAATTTAATAATAATTTAAAAAAATATATTTTTTACTTTATTATAAGGGAGGTACAACAACAGGTAACTGCAAATCTAATTTTTATTTTTATTTTGCAATACCACGTATCGGAATCAGTATTAAAGAAGTGATTTTATTTAATGAATTTGATAGTTTTTACAAAATAACTTGTTTGTAATTTAAATAGGAACTATATATTGTATTTATAAATTCGAATGTAATAAATACCTGGTGTAATAAAAGGACTCCGTATGCAAGGGAAAATAATTTATTTTAGGTTATTGTACAGAAAATAAATTTGTGTGCAAGGCGATTACAAATATTTTGATACCAAAAACTCATTTTATGTAACCTAACGTGGTATTGTCTTTAGTGTAAAGATATGTTGATGTATAGCGAGAATAACTACTCATAAAAACATTTCGACTATATATTGTGTTACACAAACTCACCTCACGAGTGCCACAGCTAAAAAAACATTTGTTAACAAAACTAAGAAATCATTCAGTAAACTTAAATTTACATTTCCATAACTCATTAGTTCTAATTTATTCGATATTGTCGATAATGAAATTTAATCTTACCTAGGTAGGTAAAGTGTATGGCTGTTATATAATACTTCACTATGTTGTATTTTTTTTTGGGGGGGGGGGGGGGGGTTCCGGCCTTTAAGACCATCCCGTAAAACAAATTTCCCTCCACCTTATTCTGTTTTCAGCTATTTCTCTCCAGCTTGCTTTTGGGTCTACTTCTCTCTTCACACAGTCTTCCCATCTGAGACGTGGTCTGCTTATATAGTGGTCCTTTTTCCTTTCAGATCCTCTTTAATTACTGTGTTTATCATAGAGTCTTTTTTCCTCCAAGCGTGACCTGCCCACATTAGTCTTCTTTTTGCGACTTTCCTTGAAATACTTGGTTTTTGGAACAAGTTATATACTTCCTTATTGGTTCGAATTCTCCATTCTTTGGTTCCCGTGTCGAAACAAGATCCATAGATTCATCTTAAGACTTCTTTCAAAGGTGCCCAATCTTATTTCCTCTACCTTTCTTGAAGCCCATGTTTCTGACCCATTTAGAATGACAGGACGTATTAATGTCATATATATTTTTATTTTTAAATTTAGAGATACTGATCTAGATTTGAGCAGGGTTCCCAAACCGAAATAGCAGTTGTTGGACAGTTGTATCCTTTTTGAAATCTTTACTTTTAACTCATTGTCCCGAGTTAAGAGGACACCTAAGTATTTCAATTGTGGAAACCTGTGAAATATATGTCACATTTACATTCATACTTTCTCCGTGCCGATACGTCCGGCCTTTTCTGTTGTATATCAGCCAAAATATAAAAAAATAGTGCCTAGTATTTTTTATTTAACTCAACATTTTAACAATTATACTGCTGATTGTCCTACGACCTGACGCGCACCTGGTGATGTCATGGCGTCAGAAAGGGGGATGAGGACGGTGTGGTATGAGAACAATAAAAAAAACACTCGACGTTGGGAAGAAAAGTTTATCGTTGTTGTAGTCCGCGTTCTCATTTCCACTATTGGTGGCGTAAGCTGGACGATTGGCGGTCGTGGGACCGGTGTTGCCATCAATGGTAGAGGTGGCGCGTGGACGGGGGAATCGCGGTCGGTCGCGGCATACCCGCTGGTGGTACGTGCCGTCTCGGGCTCCGGGACCGGTGTGTGTCTGGTGGTGGCACGTCTGTCGCTAGGTGGAATACCGCCGTGCGGTCGTCCCACCCGCGGGAGTAGGAAGCTCACAGTATCGGGTCCCGGCGTAGCTGTTGCAAGGGCATCCAGCGCACCCGTGCTGCCGTCGTCGCTGGGAGCGTTTCGGCGCTAGCTGCGAGCAGTACTGCTGGCTATGTTCCAGCAGTTCTGTAGCTTGTTGTAGGGGACTGTTCTCGCTCCTCCTGTGGTCCATGGCGTTGGCTACGAACTGCTCGACTGTGTGTGGTGGATCAGATAATACATGATTACATAGTAAAAAAATAACAATAAGATAAAAAATACAAAATATATATATACCAATAAAATGATATATTATAATTTGTTAGTGGTAGTGTTGGGAAAGTGGCGCGCTGTGGATGTCGCACGTTTCAGGCATGTCACTTGAAGTTTGCGTGGTGGCTGTTAGTCCGTAAGGAACACGCCTTTGCCTACGCGTGCTTGTAATGTTACCGTTCCTCGCCATTTGGGTGCGAAGCCGGCGAGGAATTTGGCGTGATCTTTTGACAGGTGGTGTGCTTTGTAGTACTCTGTATCACTATAGAATTAAGATAATTAATATAAATGAATAAAGAAATTTCGTCATTAGTGAGTAGTCAAATAATGAATTTATTTATACAATATTTGTCCGAACTCCATAGATTCTGGACAAGCTATTATACCTAGTTATTACACAGAACATTAATTGACATAAATATTGTACTATTTGTACTAAATATAATATTTTAATCGTGTTTTCCTTTTTTCTTTTAGAGTGTGAGCAAATACAAAAGTCAACTACCCCCCCTCCACATTCCAAGCGTTGAAATCTCCATACCCTATGACCCTGTCACCTCCGACCAATCTGTTACTATTCGCGAGGTTGTCCAAAAATGAAGAGAATTCCGCCAGGGTCGACCCAGGTCTCCAGTAGCAGCTGTAGACTGTTATGCCGGTTATGCGCGTCCAGGCAAAACCCGTGCCCGAGCCCTTATCTGAGAAAGCGCACCCGGAACGGAAGGGGATTCCTACTGCAGCTCTCCTGTCCAGGCTGAAGGCCCGTCTGTCTTCCCGTCCGCATTTAGCGAAGGGTTCGCTCAAGATGAGGACGTCCGCATCTGTGTCTATGGCGGTCTGGGCCAGGAGCTGCTCTGCCGCCCAACATCCGTTATGGTTCACTTGCAGAAAGTTAATCATCGTGTTGGTGCTTGAGGACGGACGCGTGCTTTCTCGCCACACACCCTCCGGACCCCGGCTTGTGTGACACCTTCGGAAGACCCGCTAGATCGCAGGCCAAACAATTGTCCTCAGACGTAGTACAATCTTTCATGGGATGACCGGTCTTGCCGCACCTCCAGCAAGCCCCTGACCTCTCTAGATCACTGCAGGCCCTGGCGTTATGGCCAAATTGCTGGTACCTGAAGCATCTCTCCGGGAGAACAGTCCTGAGGCGGATCCTACACATAGTCCTTCCAACCGGAATTTTCCTTATTTTAGAAGCAGCGTATCTGGACATTTTGGCCGAGACTATCTGCTGACCGGATCGGGTGAGCCAGATGCGAACATCGTGAATGGCACACCACAGATATTTGGATAATTCAACAAATTCGATTACATTCAAGTGGATTATCTGGAAACAAAGAATCCCAACTTTCATTCAATGTGTCTTCTGTTTCTGCAATACTAATATTTTCAATAACTTATCTAGGTTATTTTTGCTTTTATGTAGTTTTCTAACTTATTGTGTGTATTTTTAAATTATGAAATAACTTTAGTGTTATGAAATTAAGGATTTTTTGTGGTTTAGAAGTTTCGTGGATTTGCTTTATAGATTCTGTTGTGGTTTCGTCCTGGCTTGATTCTTTTTTGTGCATTTATAATTTTACAGTTAAAAATATTTGCAATTTGATGTTTTATTATTTAGAATTGCATTTTGGTCTTTTCCTTGACCATCCCAGTTTTCTATAGCATTCAGCGACGAATCAGAATCGTTTAAATCAGCGATTTTCAAACATTTTTTTCGTGGAGCTCTTGATATGTTAAAAAAAATTCACGGAGTCCCAAGAACTTGAAATACCAATTTTACAACTTAAACCAGTGTTTCCCAAAGGGTGTGCCGTGAAATTTGAAAGGTGTGCCGCGACAACTTGAACTTTTTTTTATATTATTACCTAATAACGATATTATTCGATAAGTAGATAATATTTATCCAAAGTGTGCCGTGACTTATAAAAACTAATAATAATGTACCGCGATAGGAAAAAGTTTGGGAACCACTGACTTAAACAATCATTGACCAATAAATTGCTTATATACAAACTTTATACAATATTAATGTAACTTGTAAACAATTTAACTGTAAATAATATATGTAGATACTTAATTCAGGGCTCCGCGGAGCAGGGTTTGAGAATCGCTGGTTTATATCACTACATATGGAAGGTTCATATCTAGGAGAAATTATTGATATTTAATCACAGCAATAATTTTCTATCGTCACAAATTAGATTATTAATTTTAATTTTCATAATGAGTATATAGACATTAGATATGTGACATGCTCAATGATCAATAATTTATTAAAATCCATACCAACTTAAGGTGGTAGGTACATAGAATTGTATTACAAACTGATCATCGATAGAAATGCTTACAATTGGATGTCTTGTTGGTAATTTGTTTCTTACTAGTAAGTAATTAAGAAAAATTTATTAAAATAAATAAGGACATTTTTTTTTTATAATGAATTTGAAGTTAAAATTGTATTACAAAATCCAAAATCAACGAAAACTATAAAGCAAAAATTGCTTTAGTAGAATGTTAATACTAAGATCTTCAATTTTTATAGATAAGGTTTTAAAATGTAATACAATGTTCTTCAAAATAACAATTCGTACTGAAACTAATATATCTAAATACAAATAACATACCAACACAATTAATTATTATTTGTAAACATAAATTGGAGAAATTAAAATTTGAACGCTAATATTTTACATGTAGGTTAACAATGAATAACAATGATAATTATTAACACCACCGGTATATATAAAAATGTAATTATAAATATTAATTGGCTGTATGAATACTGATAGTCACATAATAATACCTTTTTTTGTAGTAAGTTACTTACGCTTATAATTTTAATAATATAGTAAACAATATAATAAATCACAAATGTTAATCGGCTGTACGAATACCAATTGTCACATAACATATAGTATGTAGTCAGTTCTTATCCTTATAATTTTATAATTATAGCTCTGGTGTAAAATTTGTTTGAGTTCGCTTTTTTTGGACTAATTGTATAACATTTTTGTCCCTTTCCAATCGCACACAATCCAAAACAATGAATAGTTTTTCTACAAAGCCCTCTAGTGTGGAAAAGGTAGATATATCTGATTTTAATTTTCCATTAAAACTCTCCAACCTGTTATTGGTTTTATTCATACAATTTCTCGTGTTAAATGTCATACCCATCACCCATTCATTGCGTATACCATGCCAATTCTTATTATAATATTCCATTACAGGTTCAGGTGCCATAGCTTGAAGATGGTGATATATAAAATCATAATCTGATTGTGTCTTACAGTAAGTTAAATTTTGAAAAATTTGTTTTATATTATTATTTCGTTTTTCGCATATAATTTCTCGATTGAATGTGCGTAATGTATGAAATAAACATGTTGTTAGTGCAGCATTGGGAAATTACCTGATAACATTTCTTTCCTTCATGTCTTTGTCGGTAACGTAAACCCAAGTTTTAGTAGAAACCGGATTTTTTTTTTACAGGTTTCAAAGAACCAGCGCCAGAACTAAAATGATTTTTTTTTTATATGTGCCACCATGTATGCAGCAAATTTTAATGTAATAATATTTTAACTCTTTAGACACGGTGCTCATCCTACCATTAGGGAATTTAGCGTTAATTGAATTTAGTGTTTTGCGGTCTTTTGTAAAATAGTCTACAAAATTAGAATTTTTGTAGACTATATAACTTTCTTCAAATTCCTCAAAGGAGGTGAAGGTATCTCCCAGCTTCAAAACTTGGGGCAGTTATGAAATTCTATTGTAAATAACTTTAAGATTAATTGATCTAGAAGTATTTTCAATATAACATTTTGTTTTAGTAAAGGTTTGATTTATTAATTTCTGTTGCATTTGAACCATGCAAATTATTCCTTCTATGTTTTTTGAAATTTTTCTGCTAACCCCATGTTATACCGAATATTGACAACATGGGACATTCATGTTTTTCTTAAAAAAAATTTATTTTATAATAAACCCAAACCAACTTGGGGCAATATTTTAAATTTTTAAAAAATATTAAACAATTTTCTTTAAAATCTAAATTTTGTACTACAGCTTTGAAAATGATATCAAATGACTCCAAATGACATACCCAAGCATTTTAAGTCGCCTGGTAAATGAATCGGACTTGTAGTGGTAGCTAAACGTAGTATTTTACACGCGGTAATCCTGCATCAAGTATTATTTTTTGGACAACTCTACCCCACCACCACAATATGCTAATTGTATGCATCCAAAATGCAAGGGGAAATAGTTTTAAATCCCTTGCTATTTTGTAGTCAATCGCTACACGACCCATCATTGAATACGGGTGCGATGAAGAGTCTACACCCGTCACCCAGTGATGTTTTTCTAATTTATTTTTAACGTATACCAAAAAAATATTTTTTTTTTATATAATATATTATATTATATTATATTATTTGTATTTGTAATAAACAAATTAATAACATTTACGGAATAAAAATTCCTTATTTAGTACAGCACACAACAATAATAGGTATAGTAATTTAACATAATTAACACATTCAAGGGGCGATGGCCCAAAAATACAGAAAAATTACAGGTACAATAAATGTAAATTATAATAATTAGGACACAAACAAAATAACTAGTATAGTAGCCACATTTTTTACGTCATTTTTTCTGTTTGTGAATCTTTTATTTTTACTGTTATAGAAGCATCTTATATTTTCATTTGTTTCTGTAACTAAAGTAATGCTAAGGAAAAGTACATGGAAATAAATCATAATCACCTTAAATTTTATACTAAAATTGTTTTAATTAATTTGTATGTATACCTGTATCCGTAGCTCAAATTATGTGTTACAGTTTCTCCTGATTCATCAGATGTTTCTTTTTCCTGTACCTTTGAATTTAGGGATGTGTGTGTACCTGAAAAAAAAATATTAAATTATTGTCTTTTGTCTTTTTTTCTAATTAAATTTCAATATAATATTATATTATAATGCTTTTAAAATTTAATTTATGAATTGACAAAAACTTAAATAAAATAATTATATTTTTTATAATTCAGTAATACATTATCTTTTTTTTGTGTCTAAAGAGACAAAGTGAAGTACCAAATTTTTCATCACAATATTCACATTTGAAGTTCTTCAAATTCAGATGTACGGCATTATGATGGGCTTTCATTAGTTTATCAGTTGAATACATATGTTTTCACAAACGGCGCATTTTACCTTCTCTAATTGTTGGTGTTTAGTTTTTTTGTGGTACTTTAAATCACTAGCTTGGTAATATTTAATAGAGCAAATTTCACATTTATGTTCTTTTTTCTTTAAGTAACTGTGTGTGTCTTTTCAAGGAAACTGAAGACGACAAATACTTTTGGCATATGTGGCATTGTACCTATATTATATGAACTACTGACTTTGTTTAGTATAAAAAAGTGTAGTTGATCAAAAGTATTCAAATAGATATCTATTTTTAAGTGCCTTATCAAATACGTCTTAGAAGTTTAAATAGTTAATGCATGTTAGAATTCAGTGATAAATAATTTTATACAAAAAGCGTTACGTGGGTCTATCGATTTATTTTATCGACTACTAAGTAGATAGGTATACCTATTTTAGTATATTTCTCAGTTATCTATAATAAGGAATAATTTTACTATTAGGTATTAGTAATCAATATTATAACTAAGATAGTTATTTTTTATTTAAATATGCAACTTTTTAAGATATAAAATTCAAATGACGGCTTTTTGCAAATTTGCAAAGCTGGATTCCAATTTAATACTGTTAACCATACCTACATAGTTATAATTTTGTTGAACCTAACGGCTAATACAATGGTATACACTATACCTACACTATAGAACTATACACTCAAAACATCGAAAGGTTGCGAGGTTCTGCTAAATGGATAAATAAAAAGCTTCGTGGAATGAAAAGAAATTTTCTGGAATCGTATTAGGCAGAATTTATGTGGAGAACTCCTGTCAGGAACAATATACATTTGAAACTATCTTTAAGATAGGTTAGGTTAGGTTCTGGCCATTCTAATAATGATAAAATATACCTATATTATATGTATTATATTTATTTTTCTTTAATTTTATTATTAATAATATTATATATAATTTATTTATTAAATTGTTTGTTTTATTTATGGCAGGTCGATAACAAACAAGTACCGAAAAATAAATATACCTCCAGTGATATTAATAATTGTAGTCTGGACTAACTGTTTCCGTTCAAAATCGTTTTTCGTGTACAATGATTTATCATTGAATTCAAATTTAACACACCCATTACAGACTCACTTGACACCTAGTATCGTACAGCAAAGTGGTAGCCACTTGGCGACTCTTTCCCACCTTTTTCATGTTAAATATCAATGATTATTAGTTATAAGTGTTATAACCGTGACGCACCTCCACGCATGGCTAAATAAATAAAAAATATTTTTTGGCCATGCCTCCACGGGATCCACGTCGGTTATAGTAGAAACTGATAACTGCTTACATTCCTGTTATCTATATTATAGTGCATAACCAAACATTTTGTGTTTAGAATAGCGGTTAATGATTTCCTACTAAGTACATTTCACTTACGTTTGAAAATGGCTTCGACCCTAGAAAACTTGTCATTGCAATCTAAAGAAGACAACATCGAAGACGATGTGGTAGACCCGTGGAATGTTAGTTCAAAAAACAAAACAGGAATCGACTATAACAAACTCATCAGTAAGCAATATTGTTGTTTTATACTTTTCTTTCCCAATAACAAATTGTATTTTTCCAATATTTTATGGATTTTTATCGCAAGTTGGCATATGGGTCAGTGCCTCTATCGCTTTACATTTATTATACGTTTTACTTTTTTATTAATTTAGTCATTGCCCTCAACATTGATATACTCACTTTTAGTCAAAAGTGTCTAAAAATTGTATTAGTTATTTCCTAAACCCATCGCCTAAAATATAATTTAAATTGAATACTTATTTTATCTGTGATTGTCCTACAGGACTGGATTGGGCCGGCGTGCAACTGAGAAATCTCGGTGGGCCTGAATGATTTATGAGTGACTGGTCGTCAATTTTTTTATATTAATTACAAAAATTAGTAGAACATATAATTAAATCAAATTATTAAACCATACAGCAGCTGTAGTTGTTATCAAACGTTAGAAATCCTACAACTCGGCAGGAACCTTGCCTATCTGACGTTATACTATGTATATGTATGCTTATAAATACATTATTTTTAGGTAAAAATTAAATGCAATTAATTTACATAATTATTTTTTAAAAATTAGTATTTTAAATTTTATAATCTAAACAATATATTTGAATTTATATAATTATATAAAATTAAGTAATATCCTGACTAATCAGCCATTGCATAACCAAAACCGCTGATGCCCTGAGTATGAAATGGAAAACTACCTATATCTTGATCAGATTTTTTTTTTTTAAAAAACTGCACACAACTGTTATAGTCATTATAATTGTATTTAATTGTAGACTTGTATTATTGTGTTTTGTCAAAACTACTCAAATTATTGTTAAAAACATGTATAATTTTCATTGAATGGAGTATAAAACAGTGTAATTCTACTAGCATTATTCAATTTATCATGGGCCAATAGTTTTTTTAATGTTAATAAAGTCATATGAATATATATATATATATATATATATATATGAGCCAATGTTGTGTGGGATTAGCTAGTAGTATATATATTTTTATTAAAATTATCAATTATGAAAATATGAAAGGTACTTATAAGAAACCAATTTCAAATAATAATAATGATAAATTGTGAGTATAGGTAGTATTATTATGGTATTGTATAGTTCTTTTAGTAATAATGTATTATTATATTTTATATTTTAATGAATATAATAATTTTGTGTGTTACTAATAGATACTATTATTATAGATATTATTTTTCAGTCCAAGTAAATCTATTTAGTTTTTTATTGGTTTACTTTTGGAGTAATTTATAGCTATATTTAAGCTGGCCAAACATAGTACCTAATTAATATGCACAGTATTATAAATATGTTTTTAATAACCAATATTATATAATTACCAGGTATATAGTATAATTTTTTTTTTTTTATATATATAGATACTAAGACTTTATTTTTGTGTTTGTATTTAAGTATTATACGAGTATTATAGATTAATATTTATGTTTTATTATTTGATATAATACTTAACATTACATTAGTCTCTTATTTAAATAATATCTTGATTTTATAGCTTACACTATTTTAAAAAAGTTTGTTCTTTTATTTATTAGGAGTAGATATTACTGTATCATTTTGATCCATGGATTTTTAATTATCTTATAATAATATAAATTAAAATTAACATCATAAATATAAGTTACATTTGACGTATACTCTGTTTAAACTTTAATATATTAATGTCTTATTAAATATTTTTTTTTATTATTTTTATTAAATTATTAATTATTAGTAATTCTACCTATTTATTTATTTTTGTTTTCATATAATAACAAATAAATACGATTTTTATCAATTATATAACTATTATGACAATAAAAGACTTCTTCAAAATAATTATGTATTTTATTATTTCTTAGGAAGTAATTAAATAATGATTCAATTAAAAAATTAAACATTCTTTTAAGCATATAACATATGGCATATAGTTATATAACTAGTTTTTTTATTCGTATTTTTATTTCGTATATAACTAGTCCAATACATTTGTACAATTATTTTTTTATGTCCAAAAAGTAAATTTTCTTTAGCATGAAATACTTAACATATTTATTGTGAGTTTATATATAAATTAAGTTTAAGCTAACCTACTGAAAGCTAATATATTCATTTAATACAAATATAAAAAAGTTATAAGTGAATTTACTAAATGACTAATTAATTTTTTTTTTTTTAAATGTATCTTTTATTTCTCACAAATGTGTAAATAAATAAGTACATTTATTTTCATAATTATTTAAATTTGTATACATAATATTATAATGAATACTAAGAATATTTAGTATATTAATATAAACATGTAATTTAAATTGCAAATAATCCTTAATTTTTTTTTTTTAGGAAGATTTGGTAGTAGTAAAATTGATGACGAATTATTAATGCGGATTGAGGCTGCTACTAAAAAACCAGTTCACCATTTCTTAAAGAGAGAAATATTTTTTTCACATCGAGATTTACACAGTATTTTAAACTTATACGAACAAGGAAAACCTTTTTATTTATATACAGGAAGAGGACCTTCTTCAAGTTCTCTACATATTGGACATTTGGTTCCATTTATATTTACAAAGTGAGATTTTATTTATAAAATTTTAAATTCTCTTGGAACAAAACAGTTTTTAATATTTTATTGTTTTCAGATGGTTACAAGATGTTTTTAATGTTCCTCTTATTATACAGTTAACTGATGATGAAAAATTCTTGTGGAAAGATTTAAAATTAGATGAAGCAAAGGCATTGTCTGTTGAAAATGCTAAAGATATAATAGCATGCGGATTTGACAAAAAGAACACTTTTATATTTTCAAATTTACAGTTCATGGGGTACTAGAAATATTTAAGACTAAATGCATTAGTATATTTTGGTCTGATAAAAATAAAAACTAGTAATAATATGAAATGATTTTAGTGAATGTCCATCTTTTTATGGTAATGTACTAAGAATTCAAAAAAGTGTTACATTCAATCAAGTAAAAGGTATATTTGGATTTGGAGATAGTGATGTAATTGGGAAAATTGCATTCCCTGCTGTTCAAGCTGCTCCTTGCTTGTCTTCGACATTTCCATTTATATTTGGAAATGAAAAAGTTCCTTGTTTGGTTCCATGTGCTATTGATCAAGTAAAAATTACATTTAATTTAATTATAATACTAATTGTTATTTGTTTGATAAAAATATTTTTCAACAGGATCCATATTTTCGAATGACAAGAGATGTTGCGCCTAAGCTTGGATACTTAAAACCTGCTTTAATACATTCATCGTTTTTACCATCTTTACAAGGTGCTGACACTAAAATGTCGGCAAGTGATTTGAATTCATCTATCTATTTGAAAGACACTCCTAAAGAAATAAAAAATAAAGTTAGTTTGGTTTTTTGAAAGATTTCAGTTTTTATTATACTATCATTATTTTAATTTAATTTTGTTACAGATAAACAAATATGCATTTTCTGGAGGTCGAGAAACAGTTGAAATGCACCGCGAAAAAGGTGGTGATTGTAATGTAGATATATCATATCAGTATTTGAAATATTTTTTAGAAAGCGATGAAGAATTAATTAAAATTGAAAAAGTAATAAACATAATGAATGAATCTAAACTGTTATAATTTCATTATAAATAAACATAATATTTTAATATGTTAATAGGCTTATACTTCTGGAAATATGTTGACTGGAGAATTAAAAAAAATATTGATTGAATCTATTTCAAAAATTGTGAAGGAACACCAAACAAAAAGAAGTAAAATTACAGATGACGATGTCAAAGAATTCATGACTCCAAGAAAGTTAACATAAACAACTATGAAAAAAATAGAATTAAATAATAATTAAATCCGTGTGTTAATAATTATTATAAATGATTAAATTTCATTAAATGATTTAAGTCAATGTCCATCTTTTTATGGTAATGTACTAAGAATTCAAAAGAGTTGTTACATTCAATAAAGTAAAAGGTATATTTGGATTTACAGATAGTGATGTAATCAGAAAAATTGCATTCTCTGCTGTTCAAGCTGCTCCTTGCTTGTCTATTAAATTTCATTCATAAAAATACTCAAATAGGGTAATTTTATTAAAAATATGTTAATACTAATGAAAAATTTCAAAATTATTGGTAACTTACCACAAATTACAGTTCATAGTTCCAATTTTGTGTTATTGGTTAAAATATATTAAATACTAAATTGACCTATTACCAAATTTAAAGATGAGAATATTTGTGTTTTCTCATTAGTATTTTTTAAATTTTGAGCAAGTTATGAGTTTAAAATTTAAAATTTTTTTCAAATTGCTTAAAGATTTATGTATTGTAAAAATCCGATGAGAGTACACATATAATGTTATTATTGTTAAGGTTAATAATAAGTGAATTCATTCTAATAATAAATCTAACAGCACAAAATTGAAATTGTAAAACATACATTTTTACGTTATTCACGTGCAAAATAGAAACAACATTTGCAGTTGTGACATTTTTTTTTTAACAAAAACATATATTTATAGGAATATGCTACTTACATTGCTGTCATTTAGTACGCTGTGGTAGAATATTAACTTTATAATATTAGTATAATAAGTTAGCCTAACTTACAGTTAATTAATAATAATGATATGCATAGACCTTATACTACTAGACAGGAACTGTGTATAACAACGGCATTACGAACAACGTAACAACATCCTGCAGTGATGTAAGCCGTTTTGGACGACAGGCGTGCATATGTATATGGAATTAATAAGTTGTTTTAAATATTTTTTATTATTCACCCGGTTTTACGGTACCTAATACCTGTACCAACATAGAACCATGTAACATTAATACAGAGATACTTAATTTCAGTAATATTTCTCCTGATATGGTTAGACCTTATCCCAAAGCACAACTACTACTACCAAAATTTTCAACAGAAATGCTAAAAAGAAATTATTCAATATTGAAACTATAAATAAAAAACAAAAAACTAAAGAATTAAAAGAACAAAAAATTAAGAAGACTTCAGTTGATAAAAATAATAATGAAGAGGATAAGGATGTTTCATGAATAGTTTGTGCTGTATTGTATTCAAAATTTCAGAAAGTAAGAGCGGAGAACCGTGGATTCAATGCCAAAGATGTACATTATGGTCACATGAAGCTTGTACCTCACAAAATTGTAAAGCTTTCTATGTATCTGACGACTGTGAGACTGATGATTAAATTAAATTTATGTTTTTTCTCTTAATTATAATTAATTACCCACCTATAGGTAGTACAATAGTACATAGGTAGGTACTGTTTATAATATTGTGATTGTAGGATCTTAGTATTTTTATTATTTTATTTGTTAAAAAATGTTCTAATATTGTTATTCATATTATGATATCAGTCTGATGTGTTTTTATTATTTTATTTTTAAAAAGGTTTAAACAATAAAATAAAATATAAATGATTTTAAAAAAAATCATGTGTTACATTTGTACCTGGCCCTGTTAGAATTGTACCCTTACTGTGGGTACAATTGTTACATTTAGTTTTTTTTTTATGCTCATTTACTCAACAATTTTTAAAAATGAAAGATCAATAATACTCATAGATATATAATGGGAACATGTTATGCAACAGATTAAAAATATAATCAGATAAAAAAAGTTAGAATCCTAATTGAAATAAATCATTTCATGACAATCGTTACAATTGTACCCAGTCTCCATGGGCGTTCTTACGGGGGGGATATGGGGGTAGATCCCCCCCCAAGGTTCTTTATTTTCTTAAATATTGATGATAATCATTTTGTCTACTTTTGGTTACCCTAATGGCTTATCATGTAACCATTTCTTTCAACCCCCTCCATATAAAAATCCTGAGAACGCCTCTGCCAGTCTCCTTGATAATTTATCTTTATTTACTTAAATAAAATAGGAAGTTTGGAATTATAGATGGAACTGCTCCTGCTTTTAATTTTATTGACTAGTCAAAAAGTAGAATATCATTCTCTTCAAAATTAAATTCACACACATAACACCTTTCTGTGAGCATTTTATCTTTTCTAGGTATAGCTCTAAGTTCTGTATTCTAAATAAGTAATAAACTAAAATAATCAAATAGGAAAATGAAGCACAATTTTTATATCAGCTATTGAAGTTGTAAGAATTTTATATAATATGCACTTGGTTACTAAATTGTGGACTTATTATTTTGTTTCCAAAAACTAAGTATTATAGTTTGACTACACAAAAAGTAACGTAATTATTTAACATAACGACTTTTTGGTGTAATCAAATCTAATTATCTTATTTTCGCATTTAAAGGTATAATATAATTTTAATATATAGTTATTATAACATTATATTATACATAGATATTAGGATTTAGTTGTTGGTTAATATCTATCCTCGCTCCCTCCAACACACACACACACGCATTTCCTCTAATAATACTGCGCCTATTATTATAGAATCCTATTAGGTACTTAATTCAAATACTGTATGCTTATAATAGTTATAATTTAAAACTATCTAAACGACGTTATTATTATAGGTTAGACAAGTATTTGATACATGTTTAATATTATTACAATTTACATTAAATTACTATCCTTCGCAGTTATGTACTAAAATGTAATTATTTATACAATAATATATTATATTAAAATTTTTATAGTTTAACAATTTTGCGAAAAAAAATTCATTAAAAAGTTCAATATTGTAAACATTTTGGTATATAAAAAGGACTATTCTTATACATATATATATATATATATATATATATATGTATTAGGATATTAAATTTTGTTATAATTATGCCACATGAAGTAATTTATGAGTTAAGTCTATAAAATAGAAAGTTGAATTTTATGTTATATATGTCAATGACTAATGAGTGTATTATAATTATTAAATCTCATATACTTATTAATAAGTTACAATATTTAAAAACCATAATTTATTCATAGATTCCTCCTAATCACCTAGGCATTATAATATTTTGTTTCAGCAAAAAAATTTTCATCTCCTTTGATATTGAGTATTTGAATTATATCTATATTATTTTGGTAACGTTTCTATTTTATATTTATAGTTACATGTAATTATAGTTATTAGGTTATCTGAATCTTAATGTTACTTGGGTGATGAGGTAAAGGCCCACTCAGTCATCGCGATTTGGTGAGTTCTAGGTAAATACATAGGTAACCACCTCCCCTCTACCGAGACAAAATATTAAACACGGCACTGAGTCAGGCAGGTATAGCTGAAGAAATCGAATGCGGCTGTGAAGTGAAAGTTTAGTGGAGTGAAAACCAGTGTGTGTGCATGTGTGTATAATACACTGTATATGAATGTGTTAGAGAGAGCCTCTTTACAATCACGGTCCGCGAAGGCCAGTCTTATCGTAGGCACGATGGCTCGCGTACCGCCACTGTCATGTCTCATTGTGCTGCCACTCATTACTCTATACGCGATATCTCGTAAGTACTATTTGTCAAAATATCTGAAAATAATATATACAAAATATACATATATACTGTATTCTGTATGATCTATCTATAACTTACATTAGATATAAATATATAATATTAAAGAAAAAAATAATCGTATATAAATCATTTCACGTTTGCCCAAAGTCCCCTAACTTAATAAAAAAAAAACCAGCGATTTTAAGTTATTGTATCGAATAAAAGCATCATACGGATATGTTTTTTTCTTATTTCGAGTTTGTGGGTAAATCGAAAAAAAAACCGGGTAAACATGATAAGTGCCTTTTTTCAAACCATTTTCTTTATATTTCCATAATCATATACTGCTTATATTATTATATATTATTGTGATATTATTTACCGACGATCTAATATGGATATGATATGTTTCACGTAATAGTCATTATTGGCATTCCAAAATCCAAATCGTTAAATTCAATGGTAAATTATGGTTTTTGGTGATCATTAAATAATTTATGTTTTTCTAAAAATGGGCATTTTATGTCAACGCAGCATATTATTATTGTATAAGCGTACTCTCGAAAAAATCAACTGAAAAAATTACTTCAAAGAATATGTTTGATGACTACTTTTAATTACCTTTATGTTTTATATTTAAACATAAAACTAACCTACCATCACTCTACAAAATTAAATCGATCAGTTTTACGGCGTGACACTGACCAAACCGTCGTGTCGAACATAATATATTTTGAATTGAGGTCATCACCGATGAACCTTCCACGTTATAATATGATATGTTAATAATAATTTACATATATTAATTAATATAATACAATCATACACTAAAATTTATGTAGACATCAAATTTTATTTTATTTCAAGTTGAATAGTATATAATATTATAGATACTTAGTGGGTGCAGTTTCGATGAAAAATAATTTGAAAATAGTGTTTGCAAAATTATTAAATTGAAAAACTATTTACGAGTTGCCAAGTTTCAAATGTTAAAATGTCCAAACAGAAAAAAAGACACGGTTTTGCAACAACACCTTATTTTTAAATGAGATAGGTACTTTTTAAAACTTCAAATTCTTACAGTAGATGACATGACCAATTAATAATTATTTGTAAAGTATTATTTTTGCGATTTTTTTTTAACCCTATATATTTTCTATTGGACCCATATAATACCTATGTGATATATCTTGAACATTCTAATTGTTCAATTAAACAACAATATTTTTAATTTTTATATAGCTCCACATTCTAGAACTAAACTCTATTTTGAATATAATTAATAATTTTTTTGTCAATAATTTAAGGCTAAGTTTAAAAGGTATAACTGAGTCAAAACATATTTCATATAGGTAGTCATCGGTAATAATTGCAACATTATACGAAACCAGGTTCGGTTGGGTTGGGTCATGTACAACGATTTAAACAAAACGAGTTTTTTTATTGAATAAATACTTTTTATTTAATAACTACATAACAGACAAAAAACTTTAGAGTACTATAAAATATATAGATACATACATACTATAGGTAATTAATATTATAACGGAAATATAAAATAATTAATAATTTAGCTATCGCAGTTAGCCTTCACAGAATAAAAATGATTCACATAAAAATAGAAAAATCTATAAAGAAAAATAGCTCTACACGATTAATGACAGTAATATTTTGTGTACATAGTTAACTTTATCAGTAGAGTTAAGAGTAGCACATTACATAAAAGGTAGGTAGTGATTATATAAAGTCTTATATTTACCACGAGTAAGGCGTAAATGTGTAATTAATTGATACATCACATTGATCTGAACTTAATATTGCATACAATTTTTTGTATTCTCTTAAGTAATAGTTTTTTTTTCTACAACTAAATATTGTAGTAGATTTCCATAATTAAATCAACAGTTAATAACAATTTTATTCTGCTAGTATTAAATTAGTTTTTTGAGTTTTTTTTTATTGAACAATTTTGTAAATTATACTTGTACAATCCAGTTTGTCAAAATAAAAATGAACATATATTTTGATTATAAGGGTCAAACGCCATTATACATTTTTAGTTAAAACAAAAAATATTCATAGTTCAAAATAATTAAATAATATACATTTACAAAAAGGTGTATTTTTTACCGTTTATCATTTATTATGTATAAACAATATTACTAATGTACATTTCATAAATATCAATTTTGATTAGGTTTCTTTATATTTATTACCACGAATCTGTAACTTTATGTATCACATTATTTTTCTAGATATGATTTTTTTTTTTTTATTATTAACAATCTGTATACAAGTAATACAATAAGTAAATTTTAGAATATATTATGTACAAGGCATGGGGACGTGATAGAAAGGGACGTTCAGTGACACTACTTCAAATAGATATGTATAAAAATTCTAATTAATCTGTTTATTATTATTTATTCCTGTGTGATACTATAGAACAAATGTCAATTTTATTTTAGAGTACTGTATGACTTCTAAGACAAAATATACTTTAGATTCATGCTAAACATAGGAGATTTTTATCATGTTAATCATGTATGTTATTTATATCAATATTTTTATTAATGTACATATTGGAACATTTTACGTTCCTATACTTGAGAATGAAAAAAATAATAATTTATTTACCTATACATTTAAAATAAGGAAAATATTTTTAAAATAAAAGTATGCAAAAATAAATCCCTATCTAAATAACTAGAGAAATTTTCAAGTATCCACGACTTACACTTTTTGAATAACAAATATTTAAAATCGTTAGAGGATAAATCGTGTTATCGTAACGCGATTTCGTAAAAATTTAAAATTCAGACGCTCATAAAATTTTTCCTTTTATGAAGCTTTGAATTTTCTCTAGAGCTATATGGTTAATTTAGTGTTGAGTTTTTTAACCTTAGATATGAATACAAAAATCTTATGAATTTTAAACTACTTATAACAATTACTTGCAAATTTTCGCATTTTGACATGTTTCGTAAAAATTTCAATTTTAAACGCTTATAAAATAAAACTGAGACCAACGATTTTGTATTTTTTTTCTACAATAATAACTTTTAGAAACCTTATATTAAATTTTCAAGTATTTTTTGGATATTTAAAATTGTTTTATCGACATTTCGAAACAAATTACTTAGAAAAATTCAAAGTTTTAGTTGTCTTTAAATAGCTCAAAAAAAAAAGCCATAAAATTAAACCGCGTGCATATAGATAACGCTAATATAAACATTTGGTTAAAATTTCAAGTATTTACATAAATTCGTTTTGGAGTTACAACTATTTAAAAAAAAAAAAAAAAAAATGGTTTTGCGTAATAATTATTGTTTTTCGTCATTTTGTTGTTTTTTCCGTTTTTTGTGAAAGTTACTGGAAACTTCTTACTTTTGACTTTTATTATGCACCAAGGATATTCATTTTGCCATTGGAAGCCACCCTTTAAGTTTGAAATTGAAGTATTATTTTTACAAGTCCTGGTGTACAGTGTACACAGACACACACACACAAACACATTATAAAATCAATACTTCTTTCAGAATCTAAAACTAGGTAATCCTATAGAGAATGAGATAAACCAATCACAATGTATTACTACATTATATTTATTATTCATCATTTTTATGAACGAAAAATGTTTTATATACGACTACAACGTTAGTGGTGAGAGTATATCTTATTAGTTATTATAGTATATATTAAAATGCTATTTAATATATCTAGGACAGCTAGTGAGATAGCATAGTACTTATCGTATATGGCTTAGCGTACATGGCTAACATTGTACGCTTTGGCGTTCATATTAATAATGCGTAATATACCTACGTCCACGTGTATCATAATATAAGACTCATGCACGTGTACTAAGTATGTTTTTATTATGTTTTCCTGAGTTAAATTTTAATTATAAACACGAAATAAGTTTTAAACGAAAAGAAAGTAATAGATAAATGCATTTACTACGTAGGTATGTCAAGTGTATATATCTATACACCGTATAAGTGAGCTGTCATAAAACATACCTACTCATCAATATCGTTACGCATAGCATGTTAAGCACATTATAATATAATATTATTTGTTTATAGTAACATTAAACAGAATGTCAAAGAATTATCGCATCATCCATAGAATCTCAGTTGAAAATTAATATAATTAAATTCGGTTTTTTTTACAATCGAATAGCATAGTTTCAAAAAATGTTTATGCAATTAATTTTTAAAAATTTCATATTTTTTAAAACGGTTTATAAATGTTGAAATTGATCAAGTTAAAGTAATTAAGTTTTTAATTTCATAAGAGATAAGAATAACATTTAGCAAAATACGAATCACATTATAAACTTAGGATTAATAAGATCTATTCTATTAATTGTCCTATTACAAAATTGTAAATTTGTTTCTTCATCACCTGCATGGAACTGTCAAACAAATTTGATTTTTTATTGTTTTATTTTATTTATAATTTAAGCTGTTTATAAATTAATGATTTGTTTACTTTAATCTCCATGCACTAAACTAATAATGTATGGATCATTTTGGTGATTTAACTATATTTCTAAGAAATAAGAATGTCAATGGAATGATTAACATTCATTACGCTCATTGACATTACATAAAAGTAAAAGTTTTTTTATAAAATTCAAATATGATTAATATAAATGATAATACTAAATTTAATATTTGTGTACATAGTATATATAGTCTCCTAGTCTTTGTACAAATAGGTCATAGATATACATAATATGACACCGTGTATTATAAATTATAATTCAAATAATATGTGGATATCAATTTGATTACTAAATCAATAAAAATATTTGTCTCATGTTCCTGAATAAAATTAAAATAGATACGTCATATTATTCGAAGTAGAATTCCAAATATCTACTTAATATAATTAATATTTTTATTTTGGAATATTTATTTAGCACGATATTTCATTTATTGAAATTGAATATTGTTATTGTTATTTATATTACAATAATTTAATAAATTAGTAATTATTATACAAGATATCTTCCTGAAAATAACAATGCTACAAATGTGTGGTAAATTAAAAATAATATGAATAATACCTATAATAATGTAATTGTGTGTAGAAGAAATATTATTTTCGAATAAAATTTAAATATTGATATACTGTACACAGTGCAGTGCTCTTGAAGATTTTCCTAATAGGTATTTATATTCTATATGTTTAATACATGCAAAAGATAGAATAATTATTTTGTACAATGTTTTTGAGTAAAAAGTAAAAAAAAAAAATAATAGCACCTATTCCCTACAGACGTTTTGAAAACCGAAAATTGAAAATATACAAAATTATTATTAATTTCATCTTCACTTAATAAATAAATATTCTGAAATAAATTAAAGTTTAGACTATAATGTCTATGAATTATATTGATTTTGTGACGTGCATCTTTATATCATCACGTAAACATTTCGGTTATTTCTATGACCTAATGACGTTTATGTTTTAATGTTTTATAGATGTAAATGCAACAATTTTTGTGCCTGAAGAAATTCCTTCGTTGTTGTCGGTAGTCTACAGTAACATGCCACCGATCAAAAAAGGTAAAGATCGATAACTAAAAATATATAATAAAAGTATATTATATTATACGTTGACTCTTATATTATACTTTGCTAAAACCACACACTTTTGATTTCGATCCCAAAAAGGACAATAGACAAAAATCACATACCTACTTTATAATGCATATGTTTATTGTATATGTATATTTTATAATTTATAATTAATATTCATACAAAAAAACTCTTATATTCGAGTATTCGAATTTAAAAAAAAAATATACCTATTCTAAATTCACTTCAAATTATCTATACTATAAGTAATAATAAACACTTTACCCCTTTATTACTATCGATGATTTTAAAATCCATTTTACTTAATTAAAAATATTTCAACAAAAATGTAAGAAATCACTTACGTTTTAACCACTATATTACAAAGGTATACACAAGACCGACTTATTACGAATGGTGACTTAGGTAATTTTTAACACGTGTTGGCATAATTTTATTATTGCATATATCTTCTAATTTTATCTTATGTTATTCGTTAAAAAGTTTGCAATTTTTACTACTATAATTTTATTGTATTTTATTACCTATATAATGACCGATGAAGTGTGCAATTTTTGTTTATCGACCTTTTTTGGGTCAAAATCAAAATTGTGCGGTTTTCAGATGCAACCATAATATTATATTATAGTTATAATCGGCGATTGTAAACTGCGTCGAAAATACAGGTTAACACAAAACCACACAATATGTAAACTGCGCCCGAGTTGTTATCAATTATAAAAAGGTGATTATTTTTTTTTAACTTTTCGCGTTTTTTTTTGGTTTAGAGTTTTGGAATTTAAACGGTTCATTTATACTATTTAATTTAATATATACTTCTAATTGAATTCCTTTTAATTTTTCTATAAAAATGAAAATATTTGGATGAGTTGAATAAAAGCTGGAATTAAGGTGAGAATGAAAAGACTCGCATGCATTTATTTTGTGGTTAAAGTTGGCTCTGCTGATGCTTGAGCCCATACTTCAGGTGGATACTGAGCTTCTTCACTTATACATACGTCTAACAAATAATCTGCAAATCGTGTCACTCTTTCGTTGTCAGCCTTTGATTTCATTAAATAATTTACAAAATACTCAGATACACTTCCTGGACTTAGAAATGGTAAACCGTAACATTGAACTAACCATCTTCTAATATCACTATTTATATCTTTATATTCATTACTCAAACCATTTTGTTGGATACTTTTATTCCAAGACTGCGCTTAATGAAAGCGACATTTATGTATCTTTATCTGAGGCCAAACAGTATTACATGCCAAATGAATAGCTTTTTCGAAATATATTACAACATCGGATGGTTATATAATAATATTATTTTGAAAACTATATTCACAAACAGATTTTAAGCAATTAGTATATGATATTGTACTTTTATCGGAGAGTAAACATATGGCGAGTGGTATGTAATAGCCATTGATAAAACCATGTACCTATTGTGAACATTTGTGTGAAGTATTTAGGGCAGTATGAAAATGTACCATCCATGAACAACCATTTTGATAGTGCAAGAGCTTTTAAATTAGAAATTTAACTGAAAACAATATATTTCAACTCCTTGTCGTTTATTACTTTAATAAGTCAAAATGTAATAAGTTTATAAGTCGTGCTCAGTTTACCCTATACTTTTCTAACAGATAAAAATTTGGGAGCAGTTTATGCTATACCTTTTTAACATAGATAAAATTTCGGGTGCAGTTAACAAAAAAAAAGATCATTTGGGCGCAGTTTACGTGTGCCTGTTATAATTTAGGTAGTATTAATTCAATATTTTTATTTAATAAAAATTAAATAATATTAATTGCTTAATATTTAATAATTATATACAGTAGAGTCAACAAGACTCTAAGGATTAACAAAATCCTATTCATATGAAATCATGTATTGTAATTATTAATTATTAAAAAAAATATATTCAAACAGAAATCGAGTAAAAAATTAACATGTATTTATGTTCATTACACTTTTATTGAATAGTGGATTATGCGTGTAGTTAATATCATCGACAAATTTATATTTTTTGTTGAGATTTCAACAATATTATTAGAAAATTCAATTACATTAACTTTATAAAACAATTATTAAAAATTAATATGATGTGATGGTATCATAAGTGGTGATGATAAAAGTATGTCGGAATATCGAGACTACAGTAATTATAATATTATAGATTTGTGTTTTTATAGGTAAATATAACTTTGTAATATTATATTATAAGACTAATGTGAACATTTTATATTTTGTAGTGGTGTAAGTATATAATAATTTGATTAATTAATGAGTAACTAAAATTTATAATCCCAGTAGGCTTTTATTAGTTCATCCAAACCTCTAATTAATAATTAGTCTCACTAACAAAATATATACACAAATAACCTTTTTTTTTTTTTCCTTTTGTATCGAGAGTCAGAGAAGGAACCGCGTTAGCATTACTTCTTCTTTGACAATTACAACAACAGTTATTAGCGGTGGGACAATCTCCCACTCACTAATATTACAACAAAATTAAACTAATTATAAGTACAATACTGGGAGGATCTGTCTCCCTAGTTGCCTTCGACTATAATAAGTTGCTTAGTTAGTATGGTGGCCGGATTCTGCGTCCGGATTCATCGCCGCACCTCCGCGGCCTGGCGGACCCGCTCCTCTTCTTCCTTGAGCGAGAAGACGCGTTCGACCATCCCGTAGAACAGCCGAAATGACTCCTCCGCGTCCCTTAGTATAGCTGACTTTTCATCTGGGTCTGCTGGAAGCTGGTCAAACGGTGGGCCGCAAATAATGTCTTGGATGTCGGCCGTGCACGGTCTTCGTCCCAGCTGAGTGGACAGAGGGTCACGGAAGGATACACAAATAACCTTGTCTAATTAATACTTTTGAATTCTGAATTTAAAACAATTTTATTTTAATTATTATTTATTTTAATATTTTTATAACTTATATATTATTACGTATTAGATGTTTCATCATAATTAAAATCGCATAAATAAATAAACGAGTTGTTAGACAATTATAGATCTCAATCTCAAACAAAAAGTTAAATATTAAGTTGACTATAAAAATATAATTTTCTTAGCTTTTTTATATTATTTTTTAGTAATTTATTTTATTATTTTTATTTAAAACTTTAAAATGACAACCACTTTTCAAAGTAAGATATTCTTTTCTATTTATTCATGTTTAAATAATTAAAACTTTCACTTTAATGTAAGCTATTATAAATAATATGATGGTTATTTTTTTTATTATTGTTATTTTTATAAAACGTTAGAAATTATGCCTTTAGTTTGTGGATTTTATTTGTAGAAATAAAATTGGGAGTAAAAATATAATCATATAGGTACAATGTATAATATTTTTAATGTTTTTTTATTCTTTTTCTGAACTCACTATAACCATACCAACACGTTTTTCTGATGAGTGACTTGATATTTTTACGGAACTATAAATAATTTTACATTTTTTTACAGGCACGGATTCGAAGCTGGGCGTGGGGTTCCGATTGGGTCCAAACGCGGATGTGCAGTTTCAGTTAGAACTCGGGCCCCAGACCAACACGTTGCCAATTGGTGGTGCCGCATCCGCACCCGCCGTGGCGAATAAGAGGCACGCGACTGTAGGACAGGGCAGTGGCTTAAGTGGAGGCAAGCCAAAGGATTGGCTGAATGCATGGCGGTTGCAGATGAGCCCTGGATACGTGGCAGACGAAAGCAATAACGCGGTGTCAGGGGAAGTGGCGGGTGGCAGCGTCGGCGACGGCGACGGGTCATCGGACGCGGTGGCGCACCTTAGACAACTGTACAAACCACAACCGATTGCTGCGTAGCTGTGACACAACGCTATTATTTATTAAGATTTTAATATACACCGAACGATATTTATTTTTCTTCATTGTCTCTTTGTTTTGTAAACACAGTACAGGTTGATGTTTAGCTAATTTAGGTATTTATTAGTATTGTTAGTGATATTTTTTATATGTGTATACTACGTAGATATATTAGTATTAGAATTCTAATCGGATATCCGCTTGTAATAAATAATTAATAAAAAAAAAATTATACATGACGTGATGACAAAACACTTGGTATCTTATGTTTAAGTTAAAAAAAACTGGAGCCGCTGGCTATTTTATTAAACCAGCGGCGGCGCTTTCATTAGCATGGCCACCCGTTTCTTTCCCGATTTTTCGCATTTTTTTTTTTCAAGTAATTTTTTGATTTTAATTGTATTATTACATTCCTATAAAGTGTTTGTAAGCAAAAGAGCGTTTGTATTGCACTGTACTGTATCCGTTAACGATAACATCAACAAAATGCTTTTATTATGCTTAAAAATATTTTATTTGAAAATTAGTGTTTGTAATTTGTATGTCATTGGCATAATGGCATGCAAAAATGTATTAGCTATATATGATTACTCTTCATTTTTTTTATTAAATTTTATTGCATTACTTTTATTATTATGATATTTATTTACATACACACACATACATATAAAATTGATATGTTTCATTAATAAAAGCCACTGAAAGAGTTTGGTACAGGTATAGTTAGGTGAGTCAAAGTTGTAATTGCAAATACTCTTAATCGTACCTAATAGTTTCTCTAGGAAATGTTTATGACACTTTTGTTATAGTATTTTATTATGCATGTCCTTTAAATTAACTATGATGTGTAATACATTTTTATGTATACTGTAATAAAACGCGAAGGAGTTCGCTAGCCGTCCGCCAGCGATGACGCAGCAAATAGTGTCAGAAAATTAGATTTTTTTTTTGTTCCAGCAGCGCCGTTCGGTTGTCAACTATAGTTATTCCGACCGTTATCAAAACTCCACTATTGCGAATTGCGATCGAAATGATTAAATATTATCGTGTTTTCGTCGTTATTTTTCGAAAACTTTCCTCTCTCCACCGGATTTCGACCGTTTTCCGACCTCTATCCACTCCGTCCTGTACGTACTCGCGTAGCGCGTGTTGCTTAAAAGCCTATTGCGTTCGAGACGGTCGCGATCCCGGTAACGAATACGGCCGCCCGCCGACGACGTTTTTATCGAGAGCCTGCGATTTCAACGATCGAATAGGTACTTTAAAAAAGTGTTTACCTCTATGAACGGGTCGCAGGTATTCGTGGAGCCGCTATAGTTTCCGCTCCCGTTTTTCATCTACCGTGTTCAATATTCTGTTAATTGCATTAGGTATATCGTGTATTTTTTTTATTATTGGTCTCGATCTTGATGCTCTCTGCCACAAGTACTGTGTTTGTTTACCCAGGATGTGTAATGTTTTAAAATAATTTATTATAATATTTTAGGTGAATTGGTGATTTAATATTTAACCAATAGGTACTCGTGTTCAAGTGTACCCACATTGCTTTGATATGTGTATCATATTATAAATTTGCTTGATTATGGAAATAGTTTAAAATGTGTGAGATCAATACTGAGTGCGTTATGAACGATTTAAATAAGGTTTTTAGATTAATTTCATTATTATTAAGGATTTACCTTTAATTAATTATGTTATGCTTTACACATATTATGTTTTTGTGTACTAGCAAATGCAAATGTTTTATTATTGTTGATTTATGATCTTCCGAATAAATGAATATTATCAATGACATAAATGATATTGATAACAATAATACTATTAAAACTAACAATGCATTCACTATTTTTGTATACATATTTTTTTCTTTGTATTTTTGATTTCGATATCTTCTTCAATCTATAACATAAAAATAGTTATTAATTATTATTATTTTCACTCGAAAACTTCTATGAAACTTACTATAGGTAATGTAACAGGATTTGTTTTTGTCCATTTATATTTACAGGATAATTACAGGATTTGTAACAAAAAACGTAGAGGGACAGATAGAATTTTTTTTGGACTCATATTTGGCAGTATTTACCTATGTGGCGATCAAAACTGAATAATAGTGATTCGTTTGAAACCATTTTAAAAGATATAGCAGAATTTTAGGAATCACATAAAGCATAAACATTTTCAATTATATCATTGTTTTACATTTATTATTATTCAATTTTTTAATATTATATCAATATATCGTTAATAAATAAATATTTTTAATTATACCACTGTTTTATATTTATTACTAGCTGCCGGTGTGCCTCGGTGTAAGTGTAACTCGCTCTAAGTGAGTACCTACCCTAGGTCGGAGACGGTACTGTAAAGAAAATATCGTAAAAAGTCTAGTGGTCACAATTTTAATTAACCTAACCTCCGGGGGTTGTGGAAGGCTCCGAAAAATGGTAATTGATTGTCTAGCTATATCAGTCCTCAACCGGTGTAATACCGTGCTCGGTCGCTTGCCCGGTTCTTTTTTGTATGTAAAAAAATGTATTTAGCGAAAAATATGATAGTTGAGTGTCTAGCTATCAGTCCTAAACCAGTGTATTATCGTGTTCTGTAGCTTGCCCGGTTCTTTTTTGTGTGCGTAAAAAATAATTAAATACGAAAAATGGTAATTGAGTGTCTAGCTATCAGTCATCACATGATGTAAATCGATATCCGACAGTGCAATCCGCCTACCTTTGTTAATAAATTGTGACATTATGTAATTAATAAAATAGCTAATAAATCATTAATAATAGTTCAAATAGACAATATAAATAACCCATGCTACGGAATTTCCAATATTACCGTGCGTACGAGTAGTCGGGTAATCAAACAGCGCCCTCTATGTTGTTATGCATACCATACGCTCATTGTTTATCTAGTATTCTACTAGTATAAGCTTTAATGACATTTTCTAAATATTTTTCATCACCATAAATATTGTCATATTATAAATAAAATTTAAACAATTAATAAATGCAACAAGCATTCTATTAGTGAATAGGGAATATATTATGTACCTCCTTCATAAAATATTTTTAAATATGTTTTTAATCTTTTCAAAAATGAAAATGTGAGCTCGGGCATTGCGATAAACCCTGGTAGTGTACATTCAATTTTATAAAGAAAATTAATATTTGGATACAACTCTTTGTTGCAGATAGCTATAAAGCATCAAATCCTCATTTTCATCTTTAACTTCTTTATTTGATATTTTTAAAAGAGATTTAACAGTAAAATAACTTTGTAATTTTTTGTAACATACCTGCCAACAAAAAACGCAACGTAGTAATTAACATAAAATGATGATATGGTGTACAACAGATACCGAAAAATTACCATTACATTACTATTTAACCTCCATGACACTAAAAGACTCCAGTGCTTTCACTGTACCAAAGCAACGCATATTTGAATTCATGATATAAGCTAAAAAAAAGTTTAAGAGGGAGCTAATATAACTCCTTCACTTTCCCCGTAAATACACCACTGCAAATATACCAATATTAATTTTAATATTTACTACTCACACAGTCACACAATGACACGGCGCAAGTGTATAAGTCATATGAATTGCCTAAATACTACTCCTTAAAACATACTACGCTCCAGTGTTCTTGAAAATAAACACCATTAATATTGATTCTTAGTTGCCTGAAATTGCATTAGTCGTTTACTTTAATTACTCACTTATAGTAACATTTAAAAATCAGTAGTAAGATGTATTCTTACAAAATATAATATATGATTGAAACATACTATCAAATTAAATAGTCGACAGTTGTGTAGCTAAATTGTTTATCTAAAACGCCTTATTGTAATATTTTATAATTTATATGCATTTAAAAAGTGTATCATACTTGAGAAAACGTATTAAGGGTCATAACTATAAGTTTTAACGATAAAAACCTTGAACAGGGTCATAATAGCTGGTGATTATCAGGATTTTTTGACCAAAAATTTAAAGGTTATGCCAAAAACTCAGACTTTCCACGTTAATCAGTTTCTCATCACTAACCATCGTGAATGTGAACCTTATAATTAAGTTCACAGGATTAAGGACTACATATGTTTTTATAGTTGTAGGAACAATAGTTTTGGATACTGAACGAAGTGATGAATGTATTGAGTTTACAATGATGATGTGTGTTTTCTTTTTTTGTCTGTGTACTGCATAACTTGTTGAAATAATGCTTCAATTTCAAACTTCGGGGAGGTTTCAGATTGCAAAGTGAATATTCATGGTAAAGTATACAGGTCAAAAGTAAACATTTTCTAACAGTTTTCAAAAAAATCGAAAAATAAAAAAAAAAGTGATACAAAAACGGAAATTTTTACGTAAAACCAGTTTTCGACTAAATTAATTTTTTTCTATGGTTGTAACTCAAAAAGTAACGACTGTCAATACTAAATACTCGAAATTTTCACCAAAAGTTTATTTTAGTCTTATTTTTATACATTAAAATTTTCAAAATATTTTGGAATTTTTTGAATTATTTATAGACAACTGAAATTTTCAATTTTTCTAAGTATTCTTTTGTGTTTATATCTAAGGTTAAAAAATTCAACACAACGTTTTCATAAGTTTTTCTTCAAATAGCCATAGAAAAAACTTGAAACATCATTAAAGGAAACATTTTATGTGCGCTTGAATTTTTAATTTTAACGAAATTGTGTAACGATAATGATTTCTTCTTAAATGGTTTTAAATATTTGTTACTATACAATAAGTTCTAAGTACTTGAAAATGTTACCAGGTGTTTAGATTGGCATTTTCTTTATTTCCTTCTATATTTAATTAAAATCGCTTTTATAAATATCGATTAAATTTTTTTGGCCGAGTCAAATTACCTGAAAATTTAATACAAAGTCCCTCATAAGTTAGTCAGAATCGTATTTCGTATACAACGATACATATTATTACATATCATTAGATTTAAATTAAATACATCAGTGACTTACTATACGGCAGTTTTTTTTTTTTTTATTATTGTTTATTTACTTTAATTAATTTCAAAATACATGATATGCTATGATTAATATAAAAATCAATAAAAAACTGTTTACCAATGTGTATTATTAACTTCATTTTTTCAGCTTTTTATGTTTCAGGATTTAATTATATATAGACAAAAAAACTCATTAAAAAAGTTTTAAAATCCATAAAAACCTGGCAATCAAATTAAACGATTTTTAAAAACGAAAAATTGAACAAAAAATTAAACAAAAAAGGATAAAATAATTCTTAGATAACTATCTAACCTAACATTTTTTTTCAGTCATTTGAAAAAAAAACAAGAGGTTAATAGGTTTATGTTCAAAATTATTAAAAATAAAATAAGCATAGTACTATAATAAAAGTTATATGTAACTATTCTCCACAACCTTATCCATCAGAAAAATACAATTTTATAAAGTTGAGGTAAGAAATAAAATTTAAATAGGGTTATGTTCGAAAGAGCAGGTTAAATTATGATATTTTTGATCATAAGAGTATATTTATGTTGAAAATCAGAAAATAATCAGAATAAATTAAGTTTGATATATATATATAATATAACAATTCAGCATCATATTATTTATCAGTAAAATATTAATTCATAGAGTTTGATTATTAATTAATATAACTTATCTACTACATTTTGTAGGCCGAGTTAAGAAATTACGTATTCGCAGCTATTTGTAAGCAGCCCGGTATTTTTACAAAAATCTATATAAACCTAATTCCTCTAATATTGAACAGCTCTAATTGGTATCAAAATAGATAAATTACCTAAATATAGTTCATATTGAATTGGAGTCATGGATAGTCTGTAATGAAATACCCGATGAGTATTATTGAACCCACGAACTGGATTTGTATGAGGACCAAATGTTGTATTAGAACAACAATTTTGAAAATGGTATATATTTCTAATATAGTTTGGTTTGGTTAGGTTAAGTAATCAATTTCCTTATAAACATTTATGCAAATGAATAAAGCAAATAATTTACTTTTGTCATATGTATTTCAACAAATAAAAACAATTTAAACAATAAATTCAAGTTGAAGATAAAATAAAAAAGTTAAAATCCTGCTGTGATTTTGATTTAGAAAGGACGACGGCTCAAGGACGTACCCAATATATTACAAACTGGTGATCATAATATATAATATTATGTTATATTATTATTCATACATGTATATAATATGATTGTACTTGCGTCCATACAAATAGGAAAACAATAAATAAAACTAAAAACACTAGCAAACATATACGTCGATTCATCAATTCGATTTCTTTGATAGGTCGTAGTAAATTATTAGTCTTACGTCGAGTGTGTTTTCTAGTCTGCCGAACAAAGGGAATATTATATCAATCGAAGGCACGAGGGTTTATGATTATTATTTTTATTATTCCATAATAAAGTGCTCCCTAAGAACATTTATTACAGTAGTCATCCCTATAAACGTTTTTATTATTTATTTTACCCGTTTTCCTAGTTTTATTATTTTTTTCTATGTGTTCGATTTATAGCCAATTTTCTTTTTTACATGTATATATATATTATGTACATTGATACTATTACCTATTATATTATTATATTTAAGCTCTTGTATAATCTAATAGTATAGGTATGTAAATTATTAAAAACATATTGTGTGTTATTTATATGTACCTAGGTAAGATATAATTTTTTGAGAAAAATATTCAAAATGAATAACTGAAATAACTATAAATAGCTATAATTCCTCTTTTTAATTTATTTATAATTTATAATTATGAAACTTGAATAGTTTACACAAGATATTATGTTTATAAATGCAAATAAATTATAAAAATACTACATATATAATTATTATGTATATTAATATGTCTATAAATAATAAATCTAGACATTATATTTCATCGATTTGTACTTTGTAGTCAAACTTAGAAATAGTGATGTTGCCAGGAATGTAAAAAGAATCATGTACAGCTATGTATATATATATATATATACTTGAAAAAGATTATCGGATAAATTGGTATTATTCAACTAAATATTATTAAATTAGTATTTTTAAACTAAAGATAGTGTAAAATATGATTAAACATTCATTTAGGTAAGTCAATACTATTTGTTATTCTTGTGTATAGTTTTGTTGTTGTGTAACATTGTTAGACATATTCTTTACCATTTTTACCAAATAAAACAACTATAAATATTTTAAGAAATCTTAAAACCTATCATTTAAAGTCACGACATCTATAGATTTGTACATAATACATCAAATTAAGTAAAAATAAATATGTTGAATGTAAAGATTAGAAAGAGGAGGACGTTAAATGATATAGCATACGAGTCTGCAATGAAGTAGGTACCTACCACATTTTATGTCTTTTGTGTCTTTAGAAACCGTTACCAGGGGTAACCTTATCGCTTTTCGATTCTGTATGCCAAAGCAAAGACAAAATTTCAAAAGGTTGGTCAAGTGGTTAACGCTCTGCTGTACAGTAGGTATACCTAGATTGGATTTCGGATATAGAGTAGGTCACTGTAATGGATGTGTTAAATTTGAATGTAATGAAAGATATCATTTTAAATACGAAACGATTCCGAACGGAGATGATTTGCCAGCCTGATATATTTTTCAGTAGTTGGTGAAAAAGGTGGTTAATGTTTTAATGACCTGAATACCCCGAAATTAAATCATTTACAAAAAATTGCCAATTTAAACAACTGGTATATGTTTCAAGTTTCTACAACTAGTAATTTTTATCCATACACGGAAAAAAAATAGTAGTTGATACAACCATTTAAATGATTAACCCAACCATAATCTCGGGTTAATATAGTGACACAATTAATGTATAGTTGGGAGTACTAAAATGAATTTGTTGAATTTATATAGTTAAAGTATAATTGTCCATACTAACTAACATAAAACCTTGAGCTCCTTTAATTGGTGGAAATTCATCGAAATAAGTTTTTTTTTCATCAACATTTTTTAATAGACTATTATATCTTTGGGAAAATGTGCATTTCCATTTTTCTACTACAGTATCCCAAGGGCTAACATTGTTTTTTAGCCATAACAAGTCATCTTCAATGTCTTAAAATAAATAAAAAAATTTTGAATTTTAGATATTTTTGTATAAAAAATATTAATTATTAGCATTTAAATTAATCTTAATAATTTCTAAAATTTACTTTCATTTTCAAAATTAGCTGGTATCTGTTGTATGTTTGATGTTAAATTTGTTTCAGTACTATAGGTAAATTACACAACATATGTGTGTGTTGGAATGTCAGTAGTAAAAAAAAAATCAAAAATCGTTGATCACAATTTTTTTTATAAGCGTTCATAGATCAAACTTTTACGATAAATGTCAAAATTGCGGAAATTTTAAAGTTATTTTGTAGTTGAAAAATCATAAAAATTTTTGTGTTTATATATAAGGTTAAAAAATTCAACACTAAGTTTTCAATAAGTTTTTCTTCAAGTATATAAAGTTTTTAAGATTTTCAGTTATAAAGAAAACTCGAAGCATCATCATAGAAAAAATGTTAAGTGCGTTTGAATTTTGAATTTTTACGAAATAGCGTAACGATAACGGTTTAGCCTCAAACGATTTTTGATATTTGTTGTTATTCAAATAGTATAAGTCCTAAATACTTAAAAATTTTACCAATTATTTAGATTGTCATTTTCTTTACGTGATTTGATTTTCAAAATATTTTGACTTTTTTTGAGCTTTTCATAGACAAATGAAATTTTCAATTTTCCTAAGAATTTTTTTTTTGAAGTGTCGATAAAATTTTTTTGGTGGAGTCAAAACATTTGAAAAATTAATACAAAGTTCCTCATAAGTTATTCTTATAGCGATAAAAAAAATTATAAGAATACATAGGCACAATTTTTTTTTATTAGCATTTGAAGTTCAAATTTTGACAAAAACTCGTCAAAATCATGAATATTTGCAAATTATTTTGTAGTTCAAAATTCATAAAATTGTTTATATTTATATCTAACGTTAAATATTCTATACTGACAAATCATCTCCGTTCAGAATCGTTTTTCGTATACAATGATACCTATCATTGCATTCAAATTTAACCTACCCTAGTCCGAGGTCCGCCTCACCCCCTAATGTACAGCAGAGCGGTACCCACTTGCCGACTTTTTTTAGATTCTGAACGGAGTGATGAATGTATTGAGTTTACAATGATGTATGTTTTTTTTTTTTGTGTGTCTGTGTAGAGCATAACTAGTCGAAATAATGCTTCAATTTCAAACTTCGGGGATGGTTCCCGATGGAAAAATGAATATCCTTGGTGCATTATAGAGGTAAAAAGTAAACATTTTCCAACAGTTTTAAAAAAAATCGAGAAAAAAAAAATTACGGAAAAACGGGAATTTTTACGCAAATCCAGTTTTTGACCAAATCGATTTTTTTATATGGTTGTTATTCAAAAACTAATCACTGTAAATACTTTAATTTTTCACCAAATGTTTATGTTAGTGTTATCTATATACAGTTAAATTTTCAAAAAATTTTGAATTTTTTTGAGTATTTATAGACCACTGAAATTTTCGATTTTTATGCGAAGTTTTTTTTGAAGTGTCGGTAAAAAAATTTTGGATGACCAAAAAAACTTGAAAATTTAATACAAGGTTCCTTATGAGTTGTAATTGTAGCTAAAAAAAATTAAAATTGTTGGTCACAATTTTTTTTTATAAGCGTTTATAGTTCAAATTTTTACGAAATCTGTCGAAAAAGCGAAAATTTCAGGCCATTAAAACATAAATCACCTTTTTCACCAACCACTGGAAATTATATCCTAGGCTGACAAATCATCTTCGTTCAGAATCGTTTTTCGTATACAATGATACCCATCATTGCATTCAAATTTAACCTACCCTAGTCCGAGGTCCACCCCATCCCCTATAATGTATAGAACGGTACCCACTTGCCAGCTTTTTTTCAATTCATTTTGTAATAATATAACGTAAAAATAATTAAGAGTTGTTATATATTTGTCCGATTTAGTTACAATTTCTATCAGGAGAACAAATGATTCATATATATTCATCATCTGAAAATAGTCATTATTATATTATTAATGCTGTACACAGATAAAAAAATACACATCATTGTAAACTCAATACATTCATCACTTTGTTCTGAATTTAAGGTATATTATTTTACCTTAAAATTTATTAAATTTCTTTAATTTTTCCATATTTTTTTTTTTTTTTTTGAGTTTTGTGAGTGTTTTAGAAGTGTATTTTATTGGTTGAAATTTACCATTTATAACCTGGGTTTCGAATGGTTTTACATGTTTGTACGGATATTTGTAAGTGCCCAAACCTTTGGAATTGGGAAATTTCATCGTTAAAATTTCTTTGTTTACTTTCTTAACGACTATTGCATAATATGAAATTCTAGTGGTTGTACATTGACAAAATATCTACCCAATCCTATATTCAGGCAATACCCTAAAATTAATATGTTTTTTTTTTATAAATGTTTTAATATTTTTACAATTTAGCATTTAAATACCTATCTAATAAATAATATACTAACATCACACTCTTCAAGTTCATTGGAAGCAGCTGTTTCTTTTTGTTCATTATTTTGACTAGATGATTTCGATTTTGATCGACTTTCAACACGTTGCTTAGCAAGGCCCTTTATTACATAATGTTTATATTATCTGATTTGAAAAATTGAGAAGAAGTGTTCAAAATATGGTAAACAGCTAAAATCCTTTATAAAGCTATAGGTAAAAGCTATACTATACACTTAGGGCCGTTCTTACAATGTCCGATTAGTATCTGACAGAATTTATTATGTATTAACTGATAGAATTCTATAGGTTAGTTTTAACCAACACTGTAAGAACGACCCTCATAGATATATACATATTATACATAATTACTATTAGTATATCTGTGTATACAAGTACAATACACATTTGGATTCCAAGACTCAACTATATTTTACAATCTTACCAAGAATGATATCATTTAATATTATAGGTACCTATTATTGATATAGGTAGGTATCGAAAAAGTTCTTTGAAATAATCAAAATTTCTTCTGAATTAGGTTTATTAGTGGATAGCTAAAAATAAGAATTATTACAGTACTTAGAAGTACAGGGGAATTATTGATTTCGCCGAAACTACCTGTTTAGAAAAAAGGTTTGTATCGATTCCGCCGGCTACTGTTTATAATATTACACATCGATTCCGTCGGACACTGTTTATCCCCCCCCCCATGTATATGTATTTTAAAATACATAGTACATAATAAGAACAAAAAAATAATAATTGTATAATTCAAAAATAAAATTTATATTCTAATTAATTCGTGTAAGTGAATATATTATAAAATATAAAAATGTATAGTCTAAACTCTAAATTGTATAAAATGATAATAGTAATATTGTATAATTCAAAATTATTTATTATTATTATTATTTATATACTTCAAAATGTGTTTTCTAATTAATACGTATAATATGTGAATATGTGAATAAATGATAAAATATTAAAATGTATATAGTCTGAATTATATAAAATGATAATAACAATTGTATAAAATATGTATAATTCAAAATTAAAATGTATAATTTAATTAAAATAAATATAATATAAATGTAACTACTTTTGGTATAATATTTGGACACATGTTTTAAATAAGTAATCTTAGAAATTTTATTATCGTTCAAATCATTTGATAATTTTTTAATATTTTGTTTTTTTTTTTTTGTTAAAAGCACTATTTTTACTAATTGTATTTATATTAATTCCATTTATATGTATATAAGCGTCAGTTTGTATTTTTGTATTTAAAACATGTGTAAATATAAAAAGGTTGGGATGAGTTTTTGTGAATTGTGAATTTAATTTTGAGTGAAAAGACACAGCTATTGGTAGTACGTTCCGATGATGTTATTTCCCTTGATGCCCAAATGCGTGGATTAAATTTTGCTCCTTCATCAATATAATAATCAACTAAATAATCGCAGAACTTTCCTACCCTTTCAACATCTAGAGAAATTGACATCAAATCTGTCGTAAAACAATCGCTTACTTCTTCTGAATTTAGTAATGGTAATCCGAATACCAATTTTAGCCAATTACCTATTTCATTTGATTCGTCTTTATATTCCTTTGATAAATCTAAAAAACAAAATAAATTAATACAATTATATTTATAATATATTTGTATGTGTATTTAAATATATATTTACCAAGACTTTGAATGTGTTTCCACCAATTTTGCGTCAAATGAAATCGGCATCCAACAATTATCTGTATTTCTGGCCAAATTATTTTTGCACCAATATGGATAGCTTATTCAAAATCGGAAACTATTTTCGATGGATTAAACAATAAATTTATTTCTGAACATTTTTTAATAATATAACCAAACGATCGCGCATATGTGTCTACATTTTTCGGGTAGTAAAAAGTACATAAGTGGAACATAATGTCCGTTCTTAAAAATATGGATGGTAAAAAGCTGGAGAAAATATTTTGCACAGTATACGTAAAAGTACCATTCACAAATATTTTATCTACTGAACATAATAATTTTAAATTTGAGTTTGTTGAAAAACAAATAATTTTGTTATCCGAATCAATTAAAAGAATAAAATCTTCATCTTGGACGGTTTTAACTTGGCGCTCGCTCATTACATTTATTACTTCCGTAAGATTTGTTGGGAGTTTAGGGTATGATGATCTACGAGAACGATATAAACATTGATAAATATTATTGATATCTGTACTTGTAAAAGTTTTCGTCACTTATGGATTATTTAAAATGCCTTTATTAATGATTTTTGAAGGCCTTTCTAATTCGTCTTCCGATTTTCGTTTCAGTCCATTTGAAAATGATTTTTTTATAATAGATTTATTTGTTTCTTTGCCATGGTTGACATTATGAATACTTTTATCTTTCAATATTTGATTCGTGGCTTGATTGACATATATTTTTGCAGTACACTTTTTATTTATACACCGCCATTTAAAAGCATCTAAATACTTAACATAGTCTTTTTTATAATATTTATGATTATTATATAAAATTAAGTTTTTTTTTCTTTCACTAGAAATTGTAAATTGTAATTTATAATTAATAAGTAATACTCTTTAATAAATATAATAATACGAGTGTGCGACACTATGAACGTGATGGAACAATTTCGTTAACTAAATCGATACTGATTAGTAAAATAGTAACTAGCCGAGAATTAGCACGGAAAGATTGGTAAGTTCACATTTTAACAATATAAAATATATAAATATAGATATTAAGATTTAAGATATATCATTATATTATATTATATCATATTTCAAGATATAAGATTTCAGTCAGAATCATCTTTGACACTTATAAGTACCTAGCGTAGGTAATATACGTTATATAGCAATACGTACGGAATAAAATAAAATACCTATATTGACTCGTTTTATTTTTATTATTTTATATATTATTATAAAGTATATTCTGTAGGGCTGTAATTTTTTAAAAATACATTTATAAATTACAAGGGAGAGATAAACAGTAGCCGGCGGAATCGATATACGCCCGAAGTACAAACTGATAATATATTAAATTTCTCAATAAATAATAGATAATATATAGGTAATCTAAGTTGTATAATTAGGATACTATTATGATTTTTCAAAAATTGTTTCTTACTTAAAATGTTTCAAACATGCAAAAATAGGTAATAAATTACTATTTTTACCTTTTTAAGTTTAATAATCATGAATAAATATAAGTAATATTGACATGTGATTTTCATTTCACCAACCGCTTTGAATATTAATTAGGTATGAATAAAAAAATTAATTTTCCCTACAACTAAATTTCAGTTTTTATGTTTATAATATAACAATAAAAAGATTAACCGTCAAGATATAAAATCATAATCAATATTTAATAATATTAAGTTGAATATAACAGAAACATTGTTAAAAATAAAATATTATAGTAGGGTATACAATACGATTAAATATATATTACATTTGTTGTATGAAATAAACAAAAACCATTTTTATTTCTATTTATTTATTTATTTAATATTTAATGTGTGTTTAAATAATTCAACAAATTCATTTTACCCAATACAATTTATTAGTTTATATAATATATTTTTTCTCTGACTAACAAAATAATAATTATTTTAGTATAAGCATATTACTGTTTAATGTTTATTTAGTTAATAAATTAATAATCATTATACAATTACTAATACATTTTCATTCAGTGTAGTTTGGCTTGATAGACATTATATTGACAATATATTTTCGTTTCTATACAGAAATATTTTATTGCAACAAGTAATCGATACAATTTTAATTATTTAAAATTACTGTGATTTAATAACTGATTTAAATAATTTCATTAGTTAAAGTGTGTATTGTACCTAATCTACATAAAAGTCATATAAGTTATATTTATATAAATTAAAATATAAAGTACCTATTGATAACCGTGTTCTATACCTAAGTATATAAAATAGTACTGCTAGATTGAATAATGATTTTATTATAAAATGATCCAAAAATAATTATGTTTTTAAGAACAAAATAAAAATATGTATCTGTTCAAATGCATATTTTGGAAGATTTTTCGGGGGTTGTTCAAAATATCTCTTCGCATGACCCAGTGAAATTTAAATAACTCCTTGATTTCCAGATAAACTGTAAACTTCATTTAAAAATATACCTTGAAATTTGTACTAGGATTGAATAAAATTACTTTCATTTTTGTAGTTTGGTTTTAAATATGTATTTTGATAGGCATTATGACTGCATGAGTAAAATACTAATACATTGGTGATTGGTCTATTTTTTTTAAAGTCGGGGGTGTCCAGACACGACAAAAGACAACTCTCTCCCTAAAAATAAAAATACGCCATTGCATCTATTACAAACAAAAATTAAATTAGAATTTATAGACTGTATATAATTATAAACAAATATTAATTTTAAAAATGTCACACGCATGTATGACCTGAATAAGAGTTTTCGATTAACCCTTTTTAAAACTTAAGCCACTTGAAAGTTTTCTGTGACTGTGTAGTGTGTATAGAATATAAAAACATTAATTCATTCTTGAAAACGTTAATAATAGCTCTTAAAAAGGTTTTATTAAGCCTATTATGTATTATTATATTAGCCTTACTTTATATTATAATTGATCCTGTTTTCATTCACACGTATTTTTTAGTATAATATTATGTGAGAGAATATTTATAAATTAAAATATTATTAAACTATTGAATAATTTTTATTATTTCTTGATCCAATAATTAGACTAAAATTATAAAAAAAATTAAAAATAATAAGTCACTTGGAGAATTTTAATTTTTCAACTTAAGAGAGCTTTTTTATATACTAGATAATAAATATAAAATTATATAGCGGACGATAAAATATTCAACGTTTACGTAAGTCGTAAATCGTTCGTCTCTCTATATAAAATTATAGTATATTATAACACACGATGTATAATATTATAAATTTATAAATACATTCAGCGGCCAATAGAGATTGCTACAGATTCAAAAACGGATATTATTTTACCTCGCAAAACCAAACGAAAGTATAAAAAAGTATAATATACTCGAAATACTTATACGTTAAGCGTATTTAATTAGAAAAAATCTCGTCAACTTTGTAGTGAGCACACTAAAAAAGAAAACCGTTATAATAACGTAGGGAAAAAAACCTAAATAAATAGCAACGTTCCGGTCGTAAGAATACGGAATGATATATAAAAAAAAAAAAAATGATGTTTAAAAAAGCGTATCAAGCCTGTGCGTGGCGGCAGTGCGGCGCGGGCGCTCAACGACGAAGACGCGCGTTTTACTATAGGACTGCCGCGCCGCCGCCATATAGTCACTAAAAATAAAGTACACTATGCGACGTCATTCCTGCTAGTCCCGGAAATTGGGACGTGGTTTTTCGCGCCCATCTGCTGCACGTGGAGTTAAACGTACACGTTACTTAGTGCGCATTTAATAAAAGATATTTTTCTTGAAAAACTCGATATTGTGGGACATTTTTGAACAATTCAATTCGACAATAGTGATTTATAATTATTGTCACTGCGAACGTTGACTGGGGCTACAGCAGTTGCAGATTCAGAGATCCAGAGAAAAAAAGGACAAAAAGCGTATTTCTCTTGTTTCTTAACGCTGTGTTAGCGTAATATAGTTTTTCACCTGTACTTGAAGTAAAAAGATATTCATATTTCTTTGGAATTTCTCTGTACGCATATGCATGTTTATATTGTAAACATAGTGCAACTATTTTCGGGATAAAGTTTCCCGGGTTATTTATAGACTGTTACCACTGTTCTGGTAACCGACGTGGTAAATCAGTATCGAGTCATATGTACAAGAAAATGTGGTGGAGTAGGTATAGTGTTTTCCTGATGTGGTCCTAAATTGAACGGTTTGGATCCACCACTGTTTGCTGTCGTTGGGGGGGGGGGGAGAGAAGGAAGTGGCACCGACGTCACTACTGCGGTTTGTGAGTAGGTACCTCGAGAAACTATCCTTAAATTTCGTGGCGCCTTTGAAAGAAAAAGGTCGGGTTTTCGGGGATTGAATAAAAGAACGTTACTGCACATCGCGCGCGATATTATGAACGATGAGTTCGTTGCACTGCGCCGCGTGCATACACACACACGCGCGCGCACAGAGCAAAGTCGCCGCCGTTCGGTCTTTGGTGCGTACACACATACTTACGCGGCGGCAAAATCGTGTGTGCGACGTGTGTGTGTGTGTGTGTGCGTGTGCGTAGCAGCAGCAGCAGCAGCAGCCAGCAGGTTTATTAATAGAACGGCGGCCGTCCGGTCGACGGAGACATGCTGCGGCGGCGGCGACTGTTGGAAGGAGAGTTTATTTTTGCGTCCGGTAGCAACCAGCCAGCCAACCAGCCGGCCGGCCCAGCCACGCCAGCCGCCTAGAGCAGTCGACGGCCCCGGCCCGGGACACGGCCGCCGCTGGATGCTGTCACACACACACACACACACACACGTACGCGCACGGATCAGAAACCAGCAGCGACGAGACGGCGCGCAACAGCATCGGCCCGAGCCAGCAGTCTGCCGGCAAACATCCGCGAGCGAGCGCGCGTGCACCACGAACCGCACGACGCACACGCGCGTCCTCTACCGTACACGTTATACGCGCGCGAGCGATTGCGGGCGCGCGCGCGCGTGTCGTTTATTCCGCGTTTCCCGCCGTTTTTTTTTTTTTTTAATTCTTTCAACCGCCGGACTTCCGCACCGGTTTCCGTTTTGGCCGTCGAGTGTGCGCTAATATAAAAAAAAAAAAAATATCTAACCGCACTGCGGCCACACTCCGCGTCGTCGTCGTCGTTATGAGCTGCAGCGCTACGTGACCGTCCGGACACACGATCACTTCCGTCAAAATTCGCGGAAAGCCTAAATAACAATAATAATATTATCATGGTAAGTATACATTATTATTATCGGACGTAACATAATATTTTGTGAATTAACCCCGGTAGTAGGTGTTATATTATTGTTGTCGTACAGTGTTATTGTGATCTAAGAGTTATAACGGTAACAATAATACTGTAAGCAGCTGATATTATGAGGTATACAAAAAAAAAAAATCGTATTTATTATTATGAACGAGCGCTACAGTGACTGGATACGTATAGACGCGTACGGGTACCTATATTTAATAATATCATAATACCTATAATATCGTTGTTATATTGCGTAATGTACTGTACGACATGGGTATAAGTAGGCAGGTTAACCCTCTCTGTCCGTGGCTGTAAAAAGACGGGGCGAAAGAAAACGACCGAGTGAAAACCCTCCCCGTGAGCGTCAGAGGGGAGGGTGGTTACGTCCGCGGTTTGCATCGTGTGTCTTGGTTCGCGCCCGCGGGTGGGGAGATGTGTTCGCGTTAGGCGCACGTGCGCGTTCCCCAAAGGGGGGTGGTGGATAGGGGGGCGGGGGCCGGCGCACGCGCTGCCGCACGCTCCTCCCCGACGACGGTGTCCGCCCATCGGTGGTCCGGCCGCGTGGTGCTCGGCCGCCGCGTGCGGTGCTTTGCGTATCACACACCGCATCTGCTCCGTGCCGCCGTCGCAGCGAGTCGTTCGCCGCCCGCACACATACCGCCGTCGTCGTCGTCGTCCGTGTGGTATACGCGCCGCCGAATCGCGTGAATTTTATTTTATTCCGATTCGTTATTTTTTTTTTTTTTTTGTCCCTCCCGATGTCTGTTCGCTTATACCGTCCAAACGACGACAAATACTATCGTGAAATGACATATTATTATAATTAGCCTTTGGGCGCAATGTAAAAAGGTACCTTCTCCGGTTTCGGTCCTATACAAATCGTATAATATAATAATATAGTATTTTATTATTGTATATTGCATAATACGCACGGAGGAACGATTTACGCGCAACACAAACTTTATATTTATTGAAATCCGTTTCGTTTTCGCGTTTTGGACACATCGCGATTATGTTCATACCGGACTCGCTGCGCAACTACATGATAGAACCGGACGTGTCAAACTATTTGCAAGCACCTTCGTCCAGTCAGGTGTGTGTTCAAAATAATATATATTATATAAATAGTATACTTTATTATTATGGTTTTATACTTTAAATATTTTTTACGATTTTATTATATTTTTTATTTCATACCTATTAAATCGCTTTAATAGGTTCGACGTGGTCGAATTTAAATAAACAATACATATTTGTAGGTCTAATCATATTTGAATATGAACCTAGGAGTATTGCTCTTGTTTATTCGAATAGGATTATTAAGTACCTAGATGAGTTGCCGGAACGCTATAGAATTTCTATACTCCGGTGTTCCGCGTCGATTATAATTTGTTGCCCTAAATATTTGTTCATCGAAATTGAACTGCCGTACCGTATATATGTAAAGGGCGAAACAATATTTTTAACTGCATAGCACAACAATTGCGTATTGACATTGGCGCAGGTGTGCTTTTTGGCCGATGTCCCGTACGCATTTTGTTGTATAAGTATATATATATACGCTGATTTAACTTACCCGGCTGTTAGCGAAATCGTATTTTATCAAACGACAGTTGTTGATAGGTCGCACCGAAATAAAAATGTGTCATCAAAAATAATAAACATTTAATGGCGGTATACACTTAAACTGTAGCTTGTGAGCTCAACATCTGCGCGAAATTTTTTCTTCGTAAAAATCAAAGTATCTTTAATTTATATAATATAATATTTATGCTTACAAAAACATTAAATTCGTTATAATTATTTAAATATTGAAAATAACACTGTTATATTTATTAATTTATTATATAAGAACTTCTATGTGCGGGAGTATTATACATCATTGAATAAATTATAAGTTTCATTAACTAACCTATAAGTACTTAATATATTATAAAGTACATATATAACATAAGTAAATACCTAGCTATATTGTTATTAAATCACAAAATGATAAATATTCATATAAGTGCTGAAACACGGAAAAAATGTTGTTTTTATTGTATTCTTGTATGTATGACTAAAATTAAAATTGGTGTTATGTGGAGTACCTAAATATAACTGTCACTTGGCGGAAGTGATAATATTTTGATTAAGATACCACTAGGAAAAAATCTTTATGTCATTTAAACGTTAAATATATTTTACCAATTTTTCCAATAATATTAGTGATACTTTCCACTTTTATACATAGGTACCTACCTATATATTTTTGTAGTAGGTATTCAATTCGTTTATTGAAGTTGTTTATACCATCATATGTTCACTTTAACAATTAGTAAGTGCACTTTGATTTAAAATATTGATGTACATAATTTTTAACTGGTATATATCTAGGTAATTGTTTTTTTATTTTCTCACCAGACTATAATTTAGATACTTTTCATAATTTGCTACATATGTATGTAAAACTGTAAAACCCAAGTGCTATAATTCTTGTACGCTTATCCAAAACATAATTAAATATCCACAAGTTTCTTAGTTGGAAATCAATACCTATATAAAACACTGCAGTATATAGCTACCTATATATATTTATATTATACATACATATAGTCGGTAGTAGGTATTACCTACATTGTTTCTGAGCTTTGACTTATTATATAGATAATATATTATTCTGTGATTCGTTGTTTACGCATTTTAACTTTTACAAACACATTAATATTTTTTAAACGTTAATGTTAAGAACTTGTGTATATTTATACATTTTAATTATAAAAAAAAATCATTTATAAAATCCCTATTTTGTGGAGAAAGTATATTATTTTGAAACATATTTATATGCCGGTTTGCCCACATGATTATATTATATGTAATATTTACCTATGTATACATACCTAATATAGGTTTAGCATGTTTAGATAGGTATATTATCTTTCATAAGAGGTATAGATTCTTGATTTTTGTTATAATAAACAAAATATGATACCTACCTATATTTTTGTTAGTTGAATGTATTAAAATATTAAAATTTCTATTAAAAATGTTTCAATTTTATACTATTTAAAACCTATTTATAAATAGTTAGTCTATACAAGTAATATGAACATTTTTACTTTCATATTCCAGACAAAATCTAAACTTCATGTATCAACTATCAATGTGTGAACTATAATGAATATACTATAATTATATAATTTTTTAGTCATCACTTCTAAAATTACTACTCAGAACTCAATACTTACTATGTACTATAATATATAGATCTAAATAGGTAGACACTTTAAGCATTTTACATTTAATACTTAAACCATATTAAATTAAACAATAATACAATTAGCTGTAGCCTGTAGATATTTATAATATAAACTATAAATTATATGCAAATGTATTATAAAATGATATAAATTTATGAATTTTAATTTGTATGGTTTTGTTGATTGTGACGGCTATTTTTCTTGACAACATTAATTCATTTTTTTTTTTTTAAGTATCCTGTGAAAGTGAGGTATCTGTAATTTAAAATTGTTTTAAAGCAAATAAATACTATACATACCATGAATATTATAATACTGTGCCTACGTATGCGTATGTGTTTATATTTACTATGTGTCTATATGAGCATTCAATTATCATTGTACACCGACAAGACATTATTAATAGAACCTCTTGGGGTCCTCAACAACGACAACGTCGCAGCAATTTCCCCGGTATAATATATATATATATATATATATGACACACTAACACTCACACACATATACACACGTGCGCACACACGCATTTTATAACTACTGTATTATAATATATTAATATAATAGTATAATTAGTATATATATTACATATTTTACCCACAGTATATAGTTGCTATACAAATGTAGTGTATATACTTTAAATGTATATCATATTTAATTTTTATCACTTGTAACATATCAGTGCGTTTTTTAAAATGTGAAAATAATAAAAACAATTTTCAAAAAATGTTTATAGCTGGTTGAATTTTCCTTAGTGGGGGGTCCTACTACATCGGTAAAGGGGACGTCCAGTGGCGGAGCCTTTTCTCGCGCACGCCCGTTGAGCATATCAAAAGGACCACCCGCGTTACACGATTCATGACCGGAAAAATAATTTTACCACCTTTGAGATTTTATTATGTACACAGCCCTTTTTATGTCACGTATGTCTTATTAGGCCATAGCAGAATTATTCTACCATCTTGTTATATTGTAACTTGTTGTAAAATGTTAAGACTTAAAGACTAAAATACTAAACGTATGGTAGTTATGCCATATTTTTAGTGGATATACCTACTCTTTGATATTACCGTTGTATGTAACTTTTTAAACTTGATTTATTTTAATATCATCATGTTTGGGGGCGGGGAGGTCTGTGTGAAAATCGTGGTGGCATGGTGTGATACCTACATCTGCATGCTGCAACCCATAATTCTAAAATATTTTTCCGTAGTTGGCACAAACTATAGATGTAGTGAAGCATTTATTATAATACATCATATACATAAAACTGTTCTAAAATAATTTTTACAAATTTTGTGTTACGTTTTACGCGCACTATAAAAAATACAATTTAAACCTTTGTACATATGTATTAAGTAGGTTTATGTTCTATCACAGTTATTACTCTATAGGCCTTTCAAAGTATATCATCATATGCTGTTAAATTCATTGCTTTTTTTGTTTATAAAATAGTAAGACTCAAATAGCTTTATTTTTAAAGTGCGTTACTATAGGTATAAATAAAAACATACTGGGATTTATTTATAGTTTAATAGTCCAAGTGTCTTACATAGAGTTTATAATTTATATTCACTTAAATCATTTATAACTGAACTTAATATTTAATTTTTTTAAATGTCTTAATTTGTGAATATTTATATAGTAGATAAATAAATTAAATAATAATACAGATAGTGAATGTATGTTTTACTAAATTATATATTTAAATTTATTTACTTATTAATATCTATATTTAGTTAATAAATTAATAATAATAAGGTGATAATTAAATGTTTGTATTAAATTAATTAAAGTACATATTTATATCAAATAAAACAATTTAAATTAGTATCATCGCGATATCTGGAAAATATATACAGGCAGGTTTAAATATCAATATAAATCGGTTTATTGATAAATGATAACAACAGAGGATTTGTGACTATAACAGTTATCATAGAGTAATCTTTATAATACTATAATATCTCTACCAATATCCATTGTCTTCGTTTAGCTTAACTTCGTATAGTAATATTATTAGATATACCTAATCGGTTTTTCTTTGTTTAATTTTTTTAATAAACAATGCAGTCGATTCTTAAAAATATATGCGGACTGACAGATTATTACACTTGTGATTTGTAGTAAACATTTTAAATTTAAATAAGATTTATATCTTTAATGTATGAATTTGAGTACCATATTAACTCTTAATTGTACACAATATTGCATGTTCTATTTAAGTATGTTAAATGTTATTATCAATTATTGCTTTAGAGTTTCATAAATCATAATATTATTTTATTATTAATATATTTATAAAATATGTAATTGTATATTGATCATTTAAAATATAAAATAAATCTGAAGATATTAACTTAATTTAGGTCCAGTATAATATATATTTCAATGTATAATAAATATGTAAAACTTCAAGCTACAATTTTTTGATCACATAACTGGAATTCAAAACGTAAACACCGATTCATAAATATTCGATATACCTACCTACTTCTACGAATTACTTATAATAATTTCAGCAGTGAACTGCTAGTGGTTTCTGATAATTAGTCATTCCACGGAATATGATATTTTTCAGGTATTAATCTGTTAAATAAGATAATAACTGCATTTTGCACTAATAAGAAGCTAAATAAGTATCTACTTGATTCAATGAATCTAGCTAAAGATACCCAACTGTTTTTATTTCGTTTTCTTGTAAAATAAAAATAGAATTTACAGATCAAAATAATTTTTATTATCATTTAATGTTTTTAATGAAAATAAATTATTTGAAAATACGTATATAAGGAGAAGCTGTATACTGATTTCCGTTAATAATTTCTACACATTTTCCAATAAATTCAAAGGATTCCCGATTACTCACGGAAATAATATTAGTAAAAAAAAATTAGTTCCCAACGTCGTTAAATATGAAATATTTACATTATTAATTATGCGATTGAAATATTTAAACATTTTAATGGCGTAATTATAGGTATTATTAGTTTTGACTATTAATTTTATTTTCACGCTTTTACATTATAATATTACTAGTCTTCAACTGGCTTTTACTTATATATTATAATCAAACTACAAACTTCTATCGATGAAATCTTTTGAATAGCCGATACTTTCGTTTTTTTTATACTAGCTGAAAAAAAATCCAGTGACCGAGAGATGCTCAGTAATTTGAGGTTTCACTGTATATATTATTTTGGCTCATAATTTTAATTTATCATAATTTACCTATAGACTATATAGGTATATAATATAATGATTTCAGCAAGTAAGTTTTATTTAATTAATATTATCATAATTTATGTACGTCGAGTATTTTATAAATACAAATTGTTTTAATGTACTATATCCTACAAAATAGTAACTCACAACGTAATATCACAGTAAATAATCGTATATTCGTATGGAAATGGAAAATCTAGTACCTACTCCACTACGGTTGATAACTGATGAAGTGTATACCCAAACCGCATGTAAAAAAAAAAAAACTCATTCGTGTGTTATCGAATAATATATTATAGTAGATCGGTACCATCATTTTCTATACTGCACATTATAAACCTTGTCGGAAACATTATATTATATTTATATCGACGGAAAAAAATCGCGTTCGCCGACCGCAGAGCTGGCGCGGTGGACGTCTGTCACCGGCGTTATACCTACGTTGTTACGGTACCTGATCGACTTGCCGTCGGCGAAACGGATATACCGGTCGGGCTCGCGCGAGATCGTCCATCATCGCCGTTACCCCGTCACCGCAGTCGCGACCCATCACCGTGTCACCGCGCGTCATTGTCACCGACGACAACGCCGCCGCTTCGGCCGTAACCGTAGCCGCCTCCGGACGTTTATCGCGCGCCCGACATGATTGGCCTACGAACGGACACGGGGGCGTGGCTTGGAACGTGATTGATTTTTTTTTTCTTTCTATTTTTCGCGTCCTCCTCTATCTGTCGCACTCGCGCGCACGCACCATACCGCCCGCTATCTCCGTCCGCCGCGTTTCGCCTTTTTCCGCGTCTCTTTTCTTCCTATTTATTTTTCTCTCATTATCGTCGTATAATATTATTATTTTCTTTTATTATTTTTATTATTACTATTATTATCACTATTATTACTATACGTCTTTTTCTCTTTCCACGCGCACACACACAAATAGGATAATAATATTATATACGCTCGTCCGTTCAGTAGGTACGTACGTGTGCGAGTGTGGTTATTAACACTACACGTTTTATTATTATACCGCAGTAGTGCGTCGGGTAACGTGGTAGGTAGGCATTGTACGCACCTAACTTCATATCGTACGTCCTATATATGATACAACTACATTCGTGCCGGCGGCCTGCTTCTGTGCGAGCGGCAATAAACGATTTGTATACTCGTCGGGGCGCGGACGCGCGCACGCGTGTTTGGTGTCGACGTGTCGCGGGCGAGTTATTTTCGTACGGGTGCACAAAATTCACCACCGATAACATAAAAAAAAAAAAAAACAAATTTGTATTATTTTACTGCTATTATATTTAAAGTCGTCCGAGCGTCTTGCGTGCCGCCGTAACATACCGTTGTTTCGATAGCACCTGTATTATGTTTTGTCGTGTCGTGTGTACGATTAACTACGTTGACAGACCGCGACAATAATTTATCATTCGAACCATCATTTCGACGTGATGTCGATTTTTTTTCGCCAAACGATTTAGCCGATTTTTCGAAATCCGTATGATTATATTTACCTATCAAACGTTAAAATATGTATCAGTGCGGGACTTATCCGCCCGCACTCGGATATCACCACCAATCGCCCAGCTGGCCGTCACAATTTTATCCACCGCACAAGGTAATACGAACGATAATAATTTATATAAAATATATAAGTTTAACATTAATTATTTTTCTGCACGATATTTTTAAAGCCTTAAGGCTGTGCAATATTATTTTAGACTCCGGTCTGAGATTCCTATTATCTCCGTGCACTTATATCCCTAAATATTTTACAATGACTTTGTTTGTCACCTCACGAGTAGACGCGTCTTATTGTACATAGGTTCTGTTCGATAAAGTAACAACCCTTGTTATATCAAGTACTTAGGTATACTTACTTCTGTTATGTATATGACTATAAAATATATGTTATTTAATATTATACGCATGTCTTAAGGTTGAGGATGGTAACAATATTTCATATTTTCAATTATTGCACAAACATTAAGTTCAGTATGCACCGAGTACGTATACTTATATACCTATTTTATAGGCATGTATATACACATAAATATTAGGTGTATATTTTGTATGCTAGTGTGCCTTTTAAGATTTTACTTAAGTATAAATAATATTTAATACAATGATGTATTTTAACTGTTCAAAACACAAATTGTTCAACTTTCATGTAATATTATACATTTATATCTTCATGATACTTTTAATATATTTTCATTGGTATAATACTATACCTACCTATACAATAGTTATAGTGATAGTGTATACTGATGTATATAAAACCTAACATTATGAATTTCTATCGTGTATAAAATAAATAGATAGTATTGATAATTGAAAATTTTAAACTTTAAACTTTATAGTTATGTTATAATATTATATGGTATTTCATTTCTTAATTATTATTATTATTGCTCCATAATGTTAACATTACTATGTACCTATTTTTAAACTTTGTTTAATAATTTGATTAATCAATTAATATATTTTTTATAGTAATATTAGTATGCGTATATCCTATATACCTACGTCCTACTCTATAGTTTAAATATTATAAGATTATTCATTTTTATTTAAATTTTCTAAATGTATACTTATCGTATGGTATTCTTACCTATGCGTAAGATGCGGTTCAGTTGAGTCTAACAACCATCAGGAAGACGGTTATATGACATCATATTGCATGTGGCAATAAAAAATCAACTAAAAAAAGTTTTTCTTGTTTCTCTTAGTTGCATGTATACTTTAAAAACATCTGAAGACATTATTCGAACGTACGATGTTATTATACTTTCTTAATTAGTTTATTATTTTAAGAGCTATACGCAAAGTATATATAAATTACTGCAAAATTTACTCAATAAGCTTTAAAAATGCTGCATTTTATGTTTTATTGAATCAAATTTTAATTGGGTATATTTTGGATTCGTTTTAATATAGTTTCAGTTATAAATTAACGTAATGCTGAAAAAATAATTATTTTTTAGACATTGTATATTGTATACTATTTTTATTTAAATATTTATAATTAAAAATGTTATAATGTAGGTACAATAATACAGTCAAAATGTTTAAAGTTAATTTACAAAAAAAATCTACCTAAATTAATTTTATAATAATAAATGTATATAATATAATATCCAGATAGGTATATGTATAAATATTTATAGTTTATAAATATATACATTTGATCGAATTCTTTGACGTTTTCATGATTAGCATGTAACGTATAATCTGTTAAATCATTTTATTGTTTCCTTTTTCATTCACGATAATCGTGTCTGTTTGTTGGGGAATTATAATTAGGTACGTTATTACAGCAGGAAATTCTATGAGTCATTTGAATAATAAAGTATAAAAATATTTTAATAATCCCATATTATGTTCAATATTCATTTAGTTCATTGTGTTCTTTGAAAACTGTATCGGACTATATTGATATTTGTATAATACAATTGTATCTTATTAATTAATTTATTATCATCGAAAACAAGTAGTATAATATACAATATACATTACTTACACTTTAAAGCAAAGTTAGGTAATGTCAATAAATTAAAATAGAGCTATGCGTACTTATTATATTTTACAATATTATGGTATACAGTGTATACTATGCAATGTTAATAACATAACATAACATAATATATACGTATATAGTTGATTTTTGTTGTAAAAAAAAATTATATTGTTATGTAATTTTCGTGTACATATATTTCACATAAAAAAATGTGGAGTTTTTGGCTAAAGCTATCATTGACGTCCATAGCAGACGATGATTTTGGCATAAAAATTGTGTAGGTTAAGGTTAAGGTCGAAAAATCGGGTTTAAATTGAAAAAATCTCTCTTTAAGTTTCTTTTCATTCGTGGTCGGTGGAGTTTGGTTTTGTTTATTGGAAGCTTAATACCTCTCCTATAGTTATACACAGCTGTAACATACAATATGCAGGAAGTTAAAAAATATCCGGTTCAGCCATGTGTTTCTCTCGTAAATCGAGTAACACACTGCGTTTTCAATGGACTTGTGTGTATCAGACCCTCCACGATATGACCTTGACCCGGAATAGTGGGTTTGCAAAGTACTATGTGTACGCAGTTGATTGGAACGGTTTCAAAAACGGAAAAAAGGGGTCGGATAATATACCTACATAGCTATACGCGTCTGCAATGCATAGTGGTCGAAAACTAGGGCGGGCGGTGGTGTTACATATTGACATATATGATATGTAATGAAACTAAAGTTAAAGCATGAAACATAATGAACCACAAATCACATTTCAATTTTGAACATAAATTGTATACATTTTGCATTGTTTATCAAGCAAAAATGTCTTAAGTGCTTTTATAAATATTGCACTTATGTTTTTTTAAATTTTTATTATAAGTTTCAACGCATATAGTGTCCAAAGTTGTTAAGAGCTTATTAGGTATAATGCGTATTTATGTCGACTGTTTATATAAAACAAAAAATACATTATAAACTATCTTATGTATGACACTACAAGGCTGTTTAGAAATCTGTTGGAATTGTTTTATAATGCAATTTATAAATGCATTTCAACTAATAATTTCAATTAGACGAGTAGGTACTTATATATTAAATGTAAATATATATATATTCATATATTTATTTATAAAAGGCCTGTTGTTTATTAGTCATATTCATTTATGGCATAGAAATATAATTAGGTTATAATGCCACTTCAAACTGTCACTTATATGGATTAACATTATATTTTTATATTCAATATGCATTATAGATTTTTTATCAGACTGATTTGTATGAGAATATTTTCTTGGACAAAATAGTTTTACCGATATTATAATGGGTTTCTATTCTGTATTAATTTAATATGAAATTGTTTGTATACAAAGTCATCATATTGTGTTGTTTACTTTTATACGTATTTTCATTAAATTAACTTTAATTAGTTAGAAGATTTTATTTTTGTTATAATAGTTCACATACATAATTTTAAGGACCATCACACATCTTAAGATGATTCGACTTATCTTTATTTCTCACGAGTGTTAACATAATGTGCAAAATATTTGAACATCTGTTATAGATTAATTAAACTATATGTCTATATATTACAAGAATTTTTTTAATAAGAAAAACCAGTTTAATGATCACAATATACTAATTAAAATAAATTGTTGAAAGTTTTTTATAGTAATTTTTTCAATTAATTGATCATGATGTTAAGATTGACAAAATACCATTGCACGTGTTTTTGCTTATTTCATATACATAGTCATCAATCATTCTTTTTATACCTAACATTATACAGCATAATTATATGTATGTATAACATAAAATATAATATAATGTGACTTTGTGATTTCTTTTATTCCTACACAATTTGTTTTGTATATTTAATATTGCTTACAATACATGTTCGGTTAACTTTAAATTGTGTTAGGATTAGATATATCAAGTACAACTTGTACTTTAAGGTGAAGAGATTATTTTTTTTAAATATTGTTATTATTTGCTGGTTATATTATAATTTTCTAGATACCTACTAAAAATTTAATTAATTATTGAAATTAAAATACAATGAATTATTTTATCATTTTAGAAAATCAGGATGATTAAGTTCAACACTCAATAACCTACGTTTACATTTGAAGACGTTTGTTTACGTTATTCAAGACTTTCGAGTGTTCTTCGTAAATTGAATTTTTTGATTAAAATCAATCGAGTAGGTTGATGATGAATATAAACGTGTGCTAGTAAATTAAATTGCCACCTACAAGAAATAGTATACATGATCAATACATAATACGGAAAAAATTAATTTATTTTATCATTGTGCGTAATAATATTCGATGGTTATAAATGTATAATAATGGAATACGCCTGGACAATAGAATTGCATTTGGTTGCCGTCATTGATATACAAGACAAGACACATAATATTCTGCAATTTTGGTCGTTCGTGGGTGAATTTATAATCATATTATAATATTTTTTCTCCTATATTTATCAAAAATTAAATCTACACATTTCTCCTTTACAAGTAGTAATTCAAATACAAATGTCCGCAAAGCAATTTTCGTCGTGTCCGGTTCGGCTATTCGGTTACCGAGTTGGAAAAATAAAATAAAATAAGTACCAGACTAAGCGGAATTGTTAAATAAAAAAAAGGCGGAGAAGTTCCACTCGAATTGTAGAGCTATAATAAAATTTACGATCTGGCAAAATTTCAAAAGGACAAAAATATATATATTTTTTTTATTTTGTTAGAAAATGTTTTATTTTAGAACGTCAAAACCTTGATGAGGGCGTCACGATTAGGCAATTTAGGTACCCTCGAGCTTCTGTTCGAAAATAGCACCGGCAGCTTGTATATATACGTGCAGCATAAATGTGTATAAATAACGTGTGGAATATAGGCCGTTTCGATCTATGAAACGCGCTCTCTAAATGAAAACAATATAATATAGTGTATATGCAACAGCAGTAATGAAAAAATTATAATTGAAATAAATAATCAACGTCAATGCAATTGGGTCGTATATTATAATATTATAGAAGACTGTGATGGAAAATTATTCGTAAAACAATAACAGAGGGCGATACATTCACGACTGTATTAACACTGCGTGATGTTTGGCACGGTTGTAAAACACATACTGGACCTTAAAAGATTCAGCGATTTGAAGGGCGTTTGGATATAATCCAGTTGGACCGACGTTTTATTGTATTTTATTTTCTCACGACCGTTTTGGCCGGTAAGTCGGCTTTTTCTTGTGAATCACGACTATCACAGGTAAACGTCTGCGAAGCCAGACCACGTGGTTTTATTTTTTCCCCAAACATATTAATATAAGATATCAACATAGCGGGTCATCGCATTTTACTATGTCTTTTTAGTATATGAATTCTGCTGAAATACATGCAAATTATTATTTTGGTTTTATTTATAATTATACCGTATACATTACACGATGGCTATATTACAATTATGAATCAATAGATTATAGGATCAGGGCATACTAGAAAGATATGATAATTGTACATTAAAATTATACTCGAGTAATGTCTTCTGATACAACTTTTATATGACACGGTAAATTATAGTAGATGTTTATTTAATCGCGACAACGTATGCGTATCGGTTTAAACTTACTATGTTTTGTATAGGTACCTATGTAAAGTAACCTTTAAATAAAAAATAACGATTTTAGATTGTAATATAATAGGTATAAATACGTCTCTACATGGCTCAAACGAATTATATACATAGTGCTGTATACATAGTTTGAACTGTTTGAAGGGCTATAATATATAGAGGGGTTGATAAGTATCAGATGTTTTATCTATATTATATATAAATGGGGACTATTTCCTAATGGAGTGGACTTCATGAAATTACCTGCAGGGAAGTTCAGCGTAAACGTTCTTTAAAAAAGCCCGTGGCGATTTTTTTTTTATTACATGATGTCATTTTAAAGCCCCAGATAGCAACAAAATTGAAAACAACACAAATATGTAATTATATATAATAAGGAAGCTTTAAACTTAATATTAACTTTTGCAGGTTTTTATTCATTACATTTTTCATATATGACATGCATTATAATTAATATTAATTAATACTCGTATATGGTTAAGATTTGAAAACAAAAACTCTTTTTTTATTATATAGGAATATAATTTATTTAATATATATTTTAATGAACTAAACTTAATTTTGACTTAATTAGTCATTTTTCTCCATGTCGTCTTCATAAGCTTTTTTCTCTTTGTGCTCAATTTTTGACGTATTACTGAGGTACAGACAATGTGTTGTTGATGATAATATGTTTAAAATAATAAACTAGAAAGTACTAATATAGCTACATGTGTCATCGTTGCACCGATAGACGACAACTTACTACGAGTCGGACCTTGAAGGTAATGGGTATATTTGACGTATAAGAATATTTGAAATCTAGACCTCCTATATTTTTTCTAAGACAGTCTCAGTGTGTCAAAATACATATATGTAATATGTATATGATTGTTCATTTTTAACACTCATTTTCTTTTTTAGTGTTAACATGTAAAATAATTGTAATTTTTATAGTTATATTACCGAAAAATTTGACCTCATTAATAATAAATATTATTTGATAGCTTGTTGAAATTAAAAAGAATTACAAGTCATAATAATGGTGTAGGCATAAAGTGCAGATACAGAAAATGTCTTAAAATATTTTCTATACTTTTTAAATATTTTTGGCATGTTTTTTGCTTTTTATAAACATTTAAAAAAGTTTTTTGGTAAACAGCTTTAAAAAATAATACAATATTATCGGAAGTGGTTCTTATAGCAGTAATTTCTACACATGCAGTTACATTACTATATCAATACTAGTACACTACAATTTATTATTGTGAGATTGCGTATAACCATTAACCACGACCGCATTTATTAGCATATATTCATACCATTATAATATATAGATTATAGGTACATACTTACTATATACAAACGTAATCGACCGTTGTGGCAATGTTATAATATTACATCGTTCATCAAAAGTCCTGATCACCCTGCAGTGTTCCACCACACGATCACTTTACTATCACTACACGCGCGGGCCGGTCTCACAGAATCATTGTAGCTGTAAATTAATAAAAAGGATCCTTTACTATGTATAATGTATTTATAAGACTAGTACACGGGTACCCGAATGACATTAGCATTCCGGTCGGGCGAGACTTAATCAAAGGAAGATGCCTATACTATACATATACATAGTATACAGTATAGTATATATTATTATTATTATAGAGAATCAGTTGTTCGTTCCACTGGGACCGTTCAGGTCATGTCCCTCCACGTTTAAACGTTATATAGGTACCTTTACATCGGTTGATAGTAGACGCTTGCGTGCATGTTAGTTGGACAAGAGTTGATACAATAACAATATATTAATAACGGTCGCGATAACGGAGGAATAGGAGGTAAGTAGGTTCTCTCGAGAGATTTCGCTTGCAGACGAAATTATTGTAAATTGATATGCGTAACCCATTCGGCGGCCCAAGTATATGGCATCTTGTACACAGTTCCGCATAATTCGATTATTATCGCCGTTATTCGGATTACACTGCTGGGGTCCATGACGTTTTCAGATGGCTTCGATATAAGTGATACAACGTTAATGGTACACAAACATGCATAGCATTACAATATACATACTACTTGATGCACTCATTTTTGAGTATTCAACCGTGACTTGTTGATTAACAATGATAAATATATATATGCATATTCCAGTTCATATTATTTATTAATATTACAAAAATTATGTTACTTTAACCAATATGGTACTATAACCGAAAAATTAATATAATATTTATATATTAGTACTATTTTATTATTTTCGTTGTGTGGTTCATAAATCTTGTTTTTTAATAATAATATAAATTATAATACACCTACGCTATTTATATCGATTATGCGTGTATGTTAATAAGTACTTAGAGCCTTTTTACATCTTCAAATATTTTTTTCTAAATTATGTATTATATATTTAATGTTTAGAGTGAATGAAGACTGTAGCCTATAATTGTAAAATATGACCCAAACGCAATCCAAAAGTACAAAATTAAATATTCCATAAACGAAAATAAATTTTACAATATTAAAGTGTATTTATAGTATTAATTAAAGAGATTTTACAATGATATAACACGAGTTAAAAAATTATAAAAATAATTAGAATTTTAGCTATTTTAAATAAAATTTAGAAATATAATGAGTACCTTAAAATTTAACTTGAAATTTGAAGTTTAGTCTTGTATTGTTTTTAAAATTTGTAGAAGGGATATAATAAAACTATACTTCAAGTAAACTCCATTACAGTTGTTTTTGAAATATAAAAATTAAAAATACTATATACTTAATAACTAAATATAATGTACGTTAAATTTTAAATTGTAATTTATAGTGCAACGGGTAAAATATTGTATCAAGTAATACAATTTATTTTTGCACTTTTATGATATTACTATGAGCAGTATAAGCGTTCAAAAGTATAAAATGAATTTTCGCTTTTGAGTACCTATCACCATGAATATTCAAGGAACGTGATTAACGTTTTTAACATTAAAATTTATCTGTTTTCTTTTACTCAGATACAATAATAGTGTCTAAAAAATTCAATACATTATTCAAAATGAGGCATAATTATTTCAAACGTATTTCTTATAATTTTCATACTATATTATATTATAATTTATTTATCAATTATATAAGTACACCTAAATATTTCTTGATTTTATAGTTAATAATAAAATAAATTTATATCTACTGATTACTTTTTAGTTATTTTCAAACTACAAAGACGTATACCTATGAATTTTAATAATAATTAAATTATATATATATATAATATAAATAATACTTAAGATATAATATTATACTTGTTTAATACCTATTACCTATGCATATAATATTTATATTTACTATTATTCTTGTATTAATTATATTTTTGTCGGTTGGAGAACTAGAGGCGAGACTCATCTGGTTATTTTTATATCATAGACTAAATAATATTTTACCAGTTCATATTTCATAGGAACTTCTGCTGCGACTCGGATGTATTGACTTGCCACGTAGCTGCAGATTTATAGGGCTCGTTTTACGCTTAAAATAGACGGACGCGCACGGGACACGGCAGTGGCTTATAATAAGCATTCGGTTCAACAGACGGCATTGTTTTACCAACACTGCTGCTAAGCTTAACATGAGTATATTGTACATTCTAATGATAGCAATAGGTAGTTGTGTTGTAGACAATGTGTCGAAATAGATTTCAATCATGTTACAATATTAAAATGTTTCAAGTTAACGTGAAGCTTGTCGTTATATACATAAAATAATAATTTACTAAAAAATTTAAAATTCTAAATATAACAATAAAAAATATCGTTGAAATTGCATTAATAATTTTTAAAATTTTAATTTAATGTATGAACCATTTTTCACTAGTTATTTTTATTTTTTCAAATTAATTTAACGTTATTTAATTTTTATATGTGTCTAATATTTCGGTATGAAGATCATCTTCAAATGTATACGTACCCATAAATAGATGTAAACATTGAGTATTAACATGTGTTATCCAAAAAATAATTAGACGCGTTATATTAATAGTACTAATAATATTACTACAATAATACAGAATATAGCATGGAAGACTAATTTTTCATATAGAATTTAGTACCTAGCGAATATAAAATCAAATGCATGTTTATAGTATAAATCATTGTTCAATATATGTATGTATATTGTATAGTGTAAAGCTTATACTGTAAAGACTTACTTTTATGTTCTTTGTTGTAACGTATAGTATTAATATTTAATATTAATAATAATTATATTAATAAATACACGAACCCAGATTAATTTACATGTATTATAATATTACTATTACTATTAATTATTATAAATATTTCGTAAAAGTGTAGTTTGTAATTGTATTAATTTTTTGCGGATATCTGTTATTGAATTGTAACTAAATTGAAACATATCGCTACTATAGAATATGTTATAAATTATATAGTGATGTATGTTTTGTTACGTGCACATTATAGATAGAAAACGCCATTGTGATCAACAGATTTTCATGTTTGAAAAATGTGTTTCATTCGTATTGTGTCGGAAAACTGCAGTGGCAGCGCAGCAGCTATCCGATCGATTCGTTTCGATAATATCATCGCAAAAATAAGTCGGTCGGAGGGTTAACAAGCGAGGGAGGAGGGCAAAAAAAGGGCAATTAATCTAAGGGGATGTCTAGTTTTTGTATGTGTACGATTGCAAAGGATTTAAGCGTTAGTCTCCGCAGGATTTAAAAGAACCGGCATGACGGACTCATTAATTCTGGTTGTCAGCGACGCGCCGAAGAAACACTATACCGCAGTCGTTGCAGAATAGTTACAAATCTACTAGTAAATGGCGGATAAATGACTGGCGATTTTTCGAATAAGACTCGCATACGACGTACGAGACCGTTAATATCGCAGAATGATCTGTGCATCACGGTATTATAGTACAATATTTGCAAGGATATATAAATTGTATAAATGCGTAAGCCGACGGCAACCATCGATTTTTCAGACTAATTTTTTAAAACCACTGCAGTGAGTGCAACATCAGCAGAGCATTGCATCGGTCGCATTCAACTGAATCTTTACGAGCCCTATCTGTATCCTCTGTAGGGTCATATTATACACGATAAACATATATATATATATACATATATATTGTATACCGCACTCATGAATGCATTTTGCATACTAAGAATTGTTCTACCGTTTTTTTTTTGTATTTTAAATTTTGCTTGCTGCTGCAGTCGATGTCATTGCAGAATATAAATGGATACTATATATATATATATATATATGTATGCGCGAATACTGTATGCTGTTATATGATAATAGTAATGTATATATATTGTATTTTTAATGGCGGACGCATTAAAAATGACTTTATCTGCAGTTAGATATAATAAATAATATACACTTTTAAAGTAATCAAAGTAATAAGTTCGATTTGATTCTTACGAGTTATAACGGTTTGATACAAACATAATACGTACGTACGTACAGTGAATTCTCATCTAATAATTAAGTTTAAATACAATATGATGTGTAACAACTCAGAGTCTACTCCAAAATGTTTTTATAATTATATTGATATTAATCACTTTTAATGTTTGAGCATAATTCTAATTTATACTGTAATCAACTAAATTCTAATTGTTTTCTCGTTCTTGCACTGCATTTGTAATTTGTATACTCGTTTTCGCGTCAGTACGTTTCGTTGCTATTAAGACCCATTACAACGATATTACGTTGAACACAAATTTCCCATATAATGTGTACCATTTAGAATATCCGATGGACCACAGGGGTGCAAGAGGATGCTTGGGGATAAAAGTGAAAAAAGAGAGTCAGCGGGTGCGCGAGTGGGAAATCAGAGCGATGCGAAGACTGGGGGTGAAAGTATGGGTGGCTAAATAAAACCGCTGCTTTGACCGAAATTTATTACCGCGTTTTCAAACCAAAGTTTAGGCACTTAAAAAAATATTGAAAAAAATATAAAACATCCGACCTAAATACAATAAATTAAATAAATTTAAAAAAAACACGAGGGAAATGCTCCGGTGATTCTCGCGGTATAAGTTTACGCGCCCAATAAATTAAAAAATTAAAATTAATTTCAGGAAGAGGAAAAACAAAAAGAAAAAAAACAATGAGCCATTATTGTGAAACGTCGAAACCGTTTTGTCTGTCGCCACCGCCGCCACCGTCGATGCAGGCTTTTTGGACGGTTCGGCGGTCGTGTTCGGGCGACCGTTCTGGACAAGAACGATGCGAATTGGGGAAATGTATATATATATATTTATTATATAAAAGGGGTCAACAAACACGAACAGGGATGGCAGTGATGGTGTTTAACGTGTTCAGGATCGGTTAGTACAACTTTCCGACCCGCGTCTGCTGCGTATATACGAGTACATATTATGTATATATATATATATTATAATATTATTGTGTATAATATGGTCTTTGGGTCCTTCCATTGTGTTTTCGGACGTTCCGCCGAGAATAATTCACACGGTCTCTGCTGCTATTACTGCGGCCGCTCCTATACATGTCATTTACAGTTTTATAAAACAACAAACTGAGGGGTGCAGAGCGAAATTTCATCCAAAGGACGAGGCGATTGAATTTCCGCGATTGTGCTTTTATAATAGTAATGCTATAATAATACTTTATTACATAAATTTGACATCGTTTTCTCGTTGATAATATGGTTAATGGTTATACCTCATCTGTGACTACCATAATAATAATACTATAACCACAATAATTAAGACGTGCTTTTATAATCTTAATCGATAGTTTATTAATCTACCCACATAATGTGTATTTATCTAGCCAATTCTAGCGTGACTTATTATTCTTTTAAATGCCTATTCGGCCATTTCATCTACTCGTCGTAAGTATAAAGTAGGTACTTGTTATTACAATTATTATAAGTATTATAACGAACTTTGGTGTATCTAATGTTTGAATATAGTACTTAAAGATACTTTTCTATAATACTACGGTTGTTAAATAATGGATCAACTGGTAAATTTCAAAACAATAATTTATAGTTCAATTATTTCTGTGTATGGATGATTTGTAGTTTGCACAAAGAAAACTACTATCGTTTTTTTTACATACAAAATGATATTTTGTTTTTGTATTAATCTGATAAAAACACATATTTCATTGAATGTCATATAACGTCAATTGTAATATTTCAACCATGAAATATTACTTTTTAGAAGGCTGTATTGATTACTGAGAAATATAAAAAGATATATTTCTTTTGAATACACTTCCATGATATATGTTTGCAAAAATAAATTATATTATTACAAATTACTAAATTATGTTTAAGGATTCACATACTATTATTACGTTATATTGTATGGAACACAATATAATATCGTTAGTTCTAATTATATAAGTAGTGATACCTATATTACTATGCTAGGAAAGATATCTAATAATTCTGAAAAAAATTGAACATTTTATTGGACATAAAAAAAAAAAAATTAATTTCTATAATAAGATGCTTACATGCAAAAATATTGTATTGGTACTTACTTCGTGTATACTTATAATTATTATAATATTATAGTTAACGGGTTAAACTTGGAGAAAACTTGTTTTTCTTTTAAGAGCTAATTTTGCGAATGCACTGATTGACTTACTTATGTATAATGTATATAGGTACAAATACACGCACACGCACCATAGAATGATTTTTGCACACAGAGAGACTTACTGCATTACACATACAACATAAAATGTGCACGTGATTTTATTTTCTGGATAATAATAAAAGTAAAAATACTCAAAAAGGGGAAAAAACTTATGTTTATCGTGTACGATGTATGGTTGTAGTGCACGAGGCCCTTGTCTGTGCAGCGTATACGCGTTATTTACATGCCGGATTTGCGGTGACACGGGTGAGGGGAAATGTTTCAGGAAATTCTCGAATAAAACCAAAACGCGTACTCATGGCGTAAATCGTCGTTATAAGCGGCAGTGTTTGAAAAGGGCAAGGAAATCTACTCACACACACACACACACACACTATACACAGGCAATATACGGTGCCCTCGCTCACAGATATACGATTTATGCGCAATTGACGGTCGTCCGCGTTGTACGTTATATATACACACGCGAGTACCTCCTACGCGATGTCCAAAAGTCGGTACGCGTTCGGACACTCCTTTGCAAACGTCCCTTTGCGTGTAACCCACCGGGACTTGACTCCCGCCGCCGACGTTTGTGTGGCCCGTGCCGTTTAATTAATAGGATCGTTTATTACAAGTATATATATAGAATAGAGTGAATGAGATAGATAGAAAGTGTGTGAGAGAGAGAAATTATAAAGAGGATGAGAGAAATATAGAAATATAGAAATATCGATCGATAACCACTGCCCACTCCCTTCTGACTACGTTAAATCATTTAATACTATAATAATTATGAGTTACTAGCTTATTATTCATTTGTATTTTGTACGCAATTATTTATAGAGAGACGCGCAATAAGTAGGTATGTATGGTAAACGTGGGTCACATTTAGACGACAATTTTCAATTGAATTTTTTGGACCATGGGCAATGGATTACTTATTCTCTAATCGTCCGATCTAATAGTGTCTTGATGACACCGTCATTAATACACAAGAGCAGAATAAAAATGCTCTTGAACGGTTTATTCACATAGGTAATCTATTTATTTCTCCTAATTCGTGTTAGGTATGAACAGTTTTAAACAATAAGCAGTGAGCTAATTTTTTATACGGCGTATGCTATAATAATATGTTGTTACAACTAAAGTATTATTATGTTATTATATATTAAACGCTTTTATAAAAACAAGGCAAAGTGAGAAATAAAATTCGTAGAAAAGTGACTTTAAATATTATCTACATAATAATACATTATCATATGCATGATCCCATAATAACTTTATACATTTTATACAGCATTATCATTCGGCCAGAAATCGTTCTATTCATTTCAAATGTTATAGTGAAATTTAAATTAACGTGTTACGCGTTAACTGTGGCAGCTCGTGCCGTTTATCTCGTTTTCATTTACCGTCTTTCAGTTTCTGTAACGGTTTATTAGATTTACCTACCAAGAGACACTTGTCACGTCTTATCTACATATCTCTTACACATCTCTTGTATTGTGTACTGTTAAACGAAACCGAATTCAATTTAAATATTAAACTGAAGATATTGGTGTTAACAATAACGGGCAAATTGTGTTACTTACGCGTGTTTGCTGTACGATAGTACACATATATTTATACGATTATATTACATTATATGCATTCGAGTTTAAGCATTGCACAAACTATACCTATTGTTCAAGATTATAAATTATTATAATATTATAACGTGATATTTACACGTTTGCGCAACAATGCGTAGGTATACTTTTACATATAGTTGTGATTATGACTAATATAAAAAAAAATATGTATAATATAATTTTCCATGACACAAAATGTTAGGTATTTAAAAAAAAATATATCATTGGTGTTCGTCTAACGATCGGCTCAACAAAAATATTGGAGTGAAAATTGTATAATTCAAAGGTGTACGACAATAGTCGGTTTGCACAGTCACGTCAAAATAAAATCTATTAAAAACTCCATTCATAAAAATATATACACAATGTGTACTGCTTTAATCTATAAACATTACAACGGTAATCGCGCCGTGAAGACTTTATAACCGGATGGGGCGACAGAATCGGCGGTTAAAAATCCTTATGTAAACGCGATGCTGAAATCCGCATTGAAAATCCAGGGGCAAAATAAAAAAAAAATAAAAAATAAAAAAAAAAACGGAAAAAAAGATTACGCCTTTATATCCCTTAATTCGCGTTAGCAAACACGCAGAGTACGGCGGCGGCGGCGGCAGCACCCTTCCTCGCGCATTCGCTGTCGAGAGTTATACGCGTGACGACGGCGCGTATACGTTCCTCTAGATCTTATCTGCTCGTTTCGGAGAAAATGTGCATCGGCGGCGGGAACGGAGGACATAAGAAGAAGAAGAAGAAAAAAAAATACGAAAAGGCAATCGCATTAATACGCCAAGTACAAACTACTATTTATTACTATTCGGGCGGGCGAGACGCGGCCGAGAATGAGACTGTATGTTATATATAAAAATCGTCTGCGAGCACCCACCCCGCGGGGGCAGTTGTTTATTGCTCTCCGATATAATAATATGTACGCGTATATGCTACACTAAAACACGCGCGTGTCTGTGTGCGCGTGTGTGTGCGTATGCCAACATGTCGTTCTCTGGCGAAAATCATATGCAAATGGAATACACATACGCATCCACTTTTAGATCGGCCGCGGTGGCGGCGGTGGCTCGAGAGAAAAATAAATGATACGCGCGCGTGTACGCCGACCTCGCGTCTACACACAATAATAATATACGCGTGCGGTTATGATACCCTTTATCTATATATACACGACGCTGTGTACAATAAATATAAAACTACCCCCTGTGACTCGTCGCCGTGGTCGCCGGCAAGACGTACCGCACACCCTCCTCGTACGCGGTGGTGGTGACTGTTGTCGCCGTCGTGCTTCAGACGACAGTCACGTCATTACCGCCTCCCCCGCGGTGAGTTTTGGTGAGTTTTGGACAACGTTAAAGTGACTGCCGGAATTTTCAAGACGAATTTCCATACTGTAAGTCTCATTGTTTCGGTGTTCCTGGAAAAAATAAATAAATATTACGCTGCAGTAAGAACATTACGTTTAATTCAATAATTTATCCGATTTATATGCGTCGTCGCATTAAATAATAGCACGAGAAAAAGTAATTTGGTATCGATATAGTAGGGGTACTGCGGTGTACAATATTAGGAATTGTTCATCAAAGATTTTAAAAAAGTTATTGAATGAATTAATGCATATGAAACCGAAAGTCTTAGCTGAAATCTGTTCATCGCGGAACTGGGATTTAACTTACACAAACACATAGTTGTATTTAAAAATATTATAATATTTTATAATGTCTTCTAATCTTTGGGTTTTTTTTTAATAAGATTTGAAAAAAAAAACAGATTCGTCTATTTTACTCATACCGGTCGAGCATTTAGAGTTAAAAGACCTGCGTTTGATTAATCATCTGTGTCGACGATTTAAATTAAATATAACATAATATTATTATATACACGCTAAACCCACGCTTAACGACCTGTCACGTGTGTTTTGTGTGTGTGTGTGCGTGCATGTTATTGGATACTAAATTCTAAAGTCGAGCGAGATGGAAGTTTTCATAATATTATTAATATATATATTATATATAGTAAGTATTATTTTAATAATCTCTTTGCAGTAATAATCGACACCGCCAATGAATTTATTTAAGCAATATATTTTTTTAACCAAAAGGCTTGCAGTATTTTATACTTTTGCTATTTAAAAAAAAAAATAAAACAATAATATTTACATTATTCGTTTAAGTTTACATAAAATATAATATTTGAAAATGTCAACATTCAAAAATAAATTGTATTTTTAACCAGCGATGCGCGATGTAAATATAAAAATTCTTTCTAAAAGCAAAAATCTAAAACGGTGCTTAAAATTATATATATTTAGTATTTTGGAAAGGCACTTTTTTCAGTGTTAAACCGACTGAAAAACAATTTATATATTTTAATGTATAATTTAAAAAAATATGTATTAATACTTAATTTCTGTACATTTACCTATGGGCTACGTGTTAAGTCAATTATATAGAATGTAATACATTCTTCGAATAATGCAGTGTATAGTGAAATTGATATGAGATTTTAAACTATATTATAATCATTGAAAATAGATAGATAATCTTTATTCTATGGTATAATATTTCGATAAAACTACGAATAATGTTATGTCGAAATGATATCCCATTTGCGTAGTTAAACTTTTATGGGACTATTATTATTGAATAATCGCATTTAAGATTATCGTGTATATCTTTTGAAGCATAAATAAAAGTTATCGTGGAAAAAAACCATTTATATTATAATAATATTGTATTCGTTTACATGTTTAATTGAAATTGCGTATCAACTGTTAATTCGATGATCTAAGAGCGATGTTACATTTATGTTGTTTCAAATTTGTAAAATGCGTTTCATAAATTAAGTGTAAAATCATACGATCATAAATTGATATTGATTAATTGTTCAAATCTTCTTCCCGACAAAAGTAGCTATTTCGAAATATTGTTTGAAAACAAATCTCAAAGTACACCACATCTCAAAGAATCCGATAAAAAACTTTAACAAAAAAAATGTTCAATATATTTTGTATCCCATATGATGGAGATTTTTGAGTATTTTGTATGTGATGGATTTGTATTTGTGTACGGATCGTTATTATAATATAGACATTTAATATGTGTATTGTGCACAGGCGCTAGTACTATCATGGTAGTTTCAATACGATAGAAATGTGTATTTTTATTCATTATTATAATAAAAAATATTGTTATTGTATCGGAATATCGAGTTTTACTGTACCACTGTAGCTGCCGCGGTCGGTCCAACACTTTTCGTTGTCAATCGGAGGAGCCGGTGCATTGTATGGTCATCGGTGACACGCGCCAGTTTGTTCTCGTGTGCGTGTGTGTGCGCGAGTGTGTGTGGGTTCATTCGGCGGTCCAAACTAGTCGCGAGCGCGGACGTTCCTTGACATTTATCGACAATATGCATTTAATTTTTTCCTCGTTTTTTTTTTTTTTTACTCGTGATATTATAATATCTACCTAAAACACAATTATTTACTCCAAAGCTAGTTCTACGTTTTCAACGACTAAATAAAAAAAAAATCTTATGGTACGCGCGCGCGCGCGCGCACACACACACGCACACACATGAACACCATTACAATTTGACAACCACACGATCATCGTTATATACCTATATATTACATTAGAGGTATAATATTAATTCAATGATTATAATAATAATACTATATTAGATTATAATATTTTCCTACGTATCGACGTCTCAACGCTGCTGCCGATAAAAATTGAGTAAATTTTTTTTTTTTACCTTTTCGTTTTTGCACTTTGAAAGTTTGCGCGCGTTCAAAAGGAGATCGCAAATGCGTATATAGATTGTAGGTGTATCTATATATAATACGCGAGAATATTATAATATGGTTGCCGGTACATTCTTCGGACGATCGACCGCGGTATCATGTTACCCGGTCGTCGCAAAGTGATCATCGCGGGGGAATGTGGGTGTCCCGTGTAAAACGCACATAATATAATATCTTGAGATGCCTGTATATGTGTGTGTGTTTTTTATTATTATTATTTTTTTCTTATTTTTTTTTTTTTTTTTTACTTTACGAGAGGAGAAAACAAGGTCGACGACCTTATCCCATGTGGCGATGGTTATGCAATATAGCTCTGATGGATAAGCCTTATTGTACACCGCTGCTGCAGCCACCGCTGCTGCTATAGTCTTACAGCCGTCGTCGTTTTATAAATAGCGAGCTAGAACGCTCGCGCGACATCCAACGGATCATCGCTCGGGCTGCGCTTGCAGTGCGCGCTCGTTTAATAGTTCGAAAATATCTGACTCCGGCGCTATAAGTACACCAGCATAGATTATTAGCTGGTACTATATTTGCACCACCTGCGGCCTTAATTTTATTTTGATACATAACTTTATTAGTTTAATGATTCAATCACATATCATACAATGATTGCCTCAAACCAAAATTACAAACGTTTAACTATGATTTATAAAGATAATTTATTTTTCTATCATAATTTTGAAGTAATAGAAAAGAATATTTGTTAACCATATTGTTTTTTAGTCAAAGATCTCCTAATATAAAAAAATTCCAATTTTTAATGCTTCCTTAAATATAGATTCAGAAAGAATGCACCCATATGTCTGCGTTCTCTATTAATATTATTATTTAACTTAATACAATATTTTTTTCTGACAAAGTTATTTGTTTATATGATTGTATACTGTATCGCGTTTCGAAATTACTTATGTTTATATTATTTTAAACGATATAAAGTAAAGTACATTTTAATAACTTAATTTTACTTCGAGTACATAAAAGATTAAAGTGTTCAAATATCATCTAGGTACTTACTTAACTATTGAAAAATAAGTTTGTATCACCACAGGACACTTATTAAATGGTATAGATACCATACTATAGAACATCTAAAAAATTGAATATATTTAGATTCTAAAAATCGAAAATTGAATAAATTCGTTATAGAAAATATGGGGTTGAGTATATGCTCGGTGTTTCACACAATAACAATATATCTATATAGTACATATGCTATTCAGTACTCAGTGTATTTTCACTTTCATTTCCATTTCTACGGCTATTGTTCCTATTTTGTAATTAGATTAAGGAATTGGGTTTATTAGTTGTACGAATTTACTGTAGATTTTACTGCAGCCGATATGTCAAAAATTTTGCGAATAGGTACATCAATAAATTACTCCCTCTCATTCCTTCTTTCATGTATGCTTGAACTTAAAAATATTATTATTATTATAAAATAATATTATAACATTATTGTCATTTGATGAAAAAAATACGCCGTCGATGGGGCGGCGTATAGAAATTCCGCAGAATCAGTTTACCGGTTGTTGTCTCCAAACTGGTTAGGTTAGATCTCACACAGATTGGAAAATTAGTATTTGATCGTTGATATTCAAGAATTCGCGTGAGCGAATAAACACATACGCGAAAACAGCGTAAACAGTGCTCCGGATTGACGAAAAATATTATTAAAATATATTGTTTTGTTTTGTATTTTTGTATACACAATATCATAGATACTATAAATGAAACATTAAAAAATAAATAATAACACGGTATAATGTTTACCTATAGATAATGTAGGTACTTAACATTATCATAGTAGAGTTAAGTCACACTCGTAGTATCTACAGGCTTTATATTATATACAGAGAGGAAATAACGTGGGTTATATGTCGCCGTATAGAACAATAGTATGCTAGGTACATTCAGAAAAAGCATTTGAAACTAAATTTAAACGATATTATATGTTGGACGAGACTACATATTATTAAAAATTTAAAATAGTGATTCTCGTTTGGAAAAAGTCGAGACTTTTCGGGCACCTTTTGAATGGTATTAAAAACAAAATCTGAATTTGAATAAATGCATTGATAAAGGAAAACGTCGGAGTGGGCATGCTTGAGGTTATCATCCTGTACGTAGTTATTTACGACGAAAAACAATAGTGATTATTATGTAGAATGTGCCCGTTCGCCGTGTATATAAAAAGACTTTTTACAGGCGCACAACGCCGATTTGATGTTTGCGAGACGAGGCTATCGACTCCACATTATTAAATAATGTTTACCAGGCTCGCAACACATGTGTGGGATATTATACCGATGCTCACACACACATACACATGGATATAATATATTATGTATATATAGGTGTACGTAATATTATTTTCATACGCATCGCACATGGTTCAAGTCATTGCGATATGCGTATGTATGTGTGTTTGTTTTTTTTTTCTTGACGAACATGTGCGTTTTGTTCGGAGACCGATTCGAAATAACAACCATCACTGCCGCCACCACAAACACCACCAGGACCAACAGGACGTCGCGCGTCGTCGTCACTGTGATGGCAAACCGCTCGTGAGCGCTTCCTCTAGGCCGCCCGACAACTTACTCACTATAACGAATATAGTCGTTACTGCGTATAAATATTGATGCGTATTATGATATTATTGTTGTTGAATCACTCGATTTCCGTTTCTAAATAATGATTTTAAAACTATCGCCTGCAGTGACTTCAGACCGCATATTCTACGTTTGTCGGAATATTATCGCTTTTATATTTGTCATCAATAACATATTTTTTGTTTTAAAAAATCATTGAATCATTGTTACTTTGCAGTGTATAAACTGTAATATCTTATTAACGATTTACATAAAAATATTTTATACGTTTATAAACTCATAAGCAAAATGGTTTAGACTTTCGTACACTTCTCCATTTCGTATAATTGCTTTCATCAACGTTTCGTTTATAAAATTTAATTAATAATAACTAAATTATATACTTAATTACAATCTCATCTATAAAACATGATTTTGTAGCTATGTTTGGCTTGATTCGTGTAAATTTATTCGTGGAAAAGTTAAGTTAGAACAGATATTATTTTAATGTATCAATGTATAATAAATTAATATAACAATAGGTTATATACATTAAAACATGCTGGCAAGTGTCAAGTAGAAAATGTTACTAAACTAATTACGATTTGCTCGTAATATTATTAGAGAATATAAATTCAAAATATGTCGTCGACACGATTTCAATATGATGTATAGGTACGTGTTTTTGTCTAATGACATTGTTTTGCCAATAGCAAAGTGCGCGTTGTTCTCTGGTTGACCCATTATGCGATTTATTTCTCACGGAACTGTCAAGTTATTGTACAGTCAATAATCGGACTACCAATAAATAGTTAAAATAACAGTAGACGCGTTTCGGCGTTCCCATACTAAAAAACACAAATGTACAAACTACCGGATATAAATATTAACCGATACATGCACACAGCATATTAAAATTCGACTAAAAAATAAGATTTGAAAACAGAATCTAACACCGATGGCGAAGACAAATTTTTTTGTGTGTACAGCATACTGTATAAAAGAGAAATTATATGTACAATTTAAATGGTAAAAGGACTTTAAAACTTGTATTGTATACGTAATAGAACCATGCGTAGATTATTTATTATTTTAATAGATCACTATTTCTCCGTTTTAAATTTTTTTATTGTTATTTATTGTTTGTAATTGCTATAATCAGTGTGTAACGTTTTATGATATTAAATTTATTCTCACTTTTACATCTTTTTATTTCAAAAAATATTCAAGTATCAAAACCAGAATAATTGCATGTTATTATTTTATTTATTTAACTAAAAATCAATTATATAAGGGATTATATAAGTATATAACTTAGTTATAATTTGTAGGCATGTATTATTTGTGTAGTTTGATAGGTAGAGTTTAGATTCAGTATGTAACCAAAGCTCTATAGGTAATTGATTAACGCCAACAACTTATAAAGAATATTAAAGTCTTTAAAACATTATATGTTTTACAAATAAGATTGCGTCTAGACAGAATATCGATTTTCCTCCATATGACTACATTGATGCACAGGATTTCTTAAATCTATCTAGTCTCGCTGTTTGCTGATATGTGATAATTCTATCCAACTTCGTAACTAGTAAAATGGACCTTCCAACATTATTCATCATTCTAATAAATTGCATGTAACTCTACATCAACGTCTGTATTTTCGCTCCCATGCCCCAAATTTCTCTATATAACTACTTTGATAACTCACCAATTATCCGGCTTATGCACATCGCAAACTAGCATGACCCCTCTTTTTCATTCCAACTTATAAATATCCATACATTGAACATTTATATATAAATTGTATCAATCAATATTTTATCATTATACATTTTCAACCCTGTTGTTTTTCTGGGATTGTCTTATACTAAATTATTAAGTAAAATATATTTGCGTATAAAGCCATTATGCCTATGTTATATACAATATAAAATATCTAGTATTATATAATGCATACATTATTCAATGATTATCATACGAATAAACGTAACAATTTTGAATTTCATTAACGAAAAGACTTCTACAGCACACGAATCGCTACAGTAAACAACAGTCTTGTTTGTTTACTGTTGTCGTTGGCGAAACCCGTTTGAAAATTAAAAAAAAAAAAAAAAAATTTGGCAGTTTCCGATCCTAGTGTTTGTGTGCGTACGCATGACGTGCGTATTCTCCAGCATACATACACATCGATATGCCATGCCAATTGCATAAGAAGTCTTGGCCAACGGGGTCACGGCGACGACACGACCACGACCACAGTTGTGTGCGCGTTTGGCAGGCTGTAACGGTCTGGTTGGCACTGGGTCCCGGAGGATCTCGACGTGCGCGATTCCCACTAACCCAGTGCGGTGCGGTGCGAATTGGCAGCACCTCCTGCTGCAACCACGTGCTCAGAACTGTTGCTTAGTGATAACCGAGGTCTGATCGTCCGCATATACTGCACACACTTGTATGTTTACAATACCTGGCCAATATCTGCAGGTTTAGGGAGGGATTCCACGTATACTGTTGTCTATACTATAGCAATTAAGCAATTAACCAATGAACAAATGAGTTGTACCTAATATAATAATAACAATTTTATGATAGTGTAACAACAACGACAATTTTACATTAACCTAACTCTTTTTTTCCTTACCCAACAGGATGAATTTCATCCGTTCATAGAGGCGTTGCTTCCCAATGTCAAAGCATTCTCATACACGTGGTTCAACCTGCAAGCCGCCAAACGCAAGTATTTCAAAAAACACGAGAAACGGATGTCGCTCGAAGAGGAGAGACGGTGCAAAGAAGAGCTGATGGTGAGTTAATCAACTATGTTATTATAATATATTATACTATACTCGTATGTACACAGTTTATACACATACACACACCACCGCCTGGAACTTATATACTTATACTTATATATCATGTACGTACCACCGCCACTGCAACGGTCGAACTGCAGGTGGTGGCGGAGGCGTACGCGCAAAAAATAAAAATAAAATACGAATCGCATCGCATCGCATCGCGTATATAAAAAAAAACTATAATAATAATAAAAGTAAAAATAAAACATTAATATAAACGACGACTCGCGTGATGTACGTTTTATCTTTATATTATGCATAATATACACACATGCGGCGATTTCGAATGTCCCGCGATGTTGACCTGTTCGATTGCCGAGCGGTGGTGGCATTCAGTTCAAGGTCATATATTATTCTACCGTCCGCTGAGGAGTGGTCGTTGTCGTGTTGACGGTCCACACACACAAAACATTACAATATGTATAAATATATGTGTGTATAGTACTCATCTTATTATTCCAGACGAAGTTCTTTTAAATACTTGTCTCGTGCGTGTGACCATCTCCTCACTACCATGATTGCCACCCCTTACGTTATGTATCTTGCGGAGTCAAAAATACTTTTAGTGAACTTCTATCCGATATAATAAGAAAAACATAATATGTCATTATTACGAACAAGTGTGTAAAACTACGATAGGCATTTTATTATGTACATAATATAAGGTATAGGTGAATAAACATCTTTTATTTAAACATAGTATAAGCAAAATCACCGCTGACGGTTGTAGCACATAAGCGCAATACATGACCTTAACGAAACTCAAATGTTCATTAAAAATCACCTTTTTAACATCCAATAAACGTAAATAAATTTTACAAAATTGAAGTGTATTTATAATCATTATTAATTGATGTTTTATAGTGATATTAAAACGTGTTAAATATTAATAAAAATGTTTAATTATTTTAAAGTTGGAAATATATAATGAGTATCTTAAAATTTATGATCCACAGTTTTTAAGAAGTCCGATTTGAATTTTTTTTTAAATTCGTAAAAATATGATACAATAACACTAAACTACAACTAAATTTCTTCACTGTTGTTTTTAAATATAAAATATAAAAATACTACAGTAGATTCTTGTTATGCCAAATCTCAAGGGGAACAGGAAAAATTCCAAGTATCGAACAATTTGAGACATCTAGTTTTTATCAAATTTTATATAAAAATTATAAAATTATAATAAAATATTTAATAAATCAAATTTAAAAAAAAAAATTGTCATTAACGTTTATTTTTGCCTTCCACGATGTCTTGCAGATTGGATAATGCAGAAAAAGCGCTATCTTTGTAGTAGTTAAAAAAAATTTCTTGATGTTTTTATTGCGTGTTTAGCTTATTGAATTGTAACTCTTTATTTGATTTCCTTCTCATTTCGCATGGTTCTTCACCCTCGGTGAGATTGTCGATGGTTATATTTCCATAGTCTAAAAATAATAAAAGTAATATTTGTGTACTTTAAATAACAAAAAACGATTAATTTTATATAAATTTATCAAGAGTAAGACGCTATTGAGTGTAATAATAATTTCAATGTAGTTCGTACCTAGACCGAAAAATCCGAGATAACGATGTTTGACGTCACAATAATCTACTGTTCATATATATTTGCGAACTAAATCTAATGAGCATCAAATTTTAAACTGAAATTCGTGTTAAACAAATTCGCGATTTTGGGCTACTGCAAAAATTGACGATTTACGCTCTTAAGTATCATCGCCGCTAACTTTACAGAACTCAAAGTTTTCTCCATTACTTTGATGATTTATGAAAAATAACCACGAAAAAACCCCAAAATATAATTATTATGTTGTACTCATATTATATGTAGGTACACACATATATCATCTGCTTTTCGATTATGAGTTATAGTCACGGTTGTACAGATCATTTTGAGATATTGAATCTATGATAGCCATTATATTACGTCAAAAATCCTTCCTCCGACGATATAAATCTACGGACTGGTTTGAAGGATGTCCAGTGGCGTCCGGTGAACAGTAATAATATTATTGTCTTGTGATTAATCGGTACCCCGTCGTTGTAGCAATATACATTTATATCCTCGCTTTATGAAGTATGTTTATACCTATGTATGATAACAATCTAAAACAAAACTCGTCGTCTTGTTTCAATACAAGTCAAAAAATTCATCGTATTTTGCATTTGCCAGTCGAATGTCCATTTATTATATAGGTATGAGAAATGAATCAGAACCAATAACTATCGCCGAAAACATTTTGTAATACGTATCTAGTCGATACATACGATTTTTATAGGCATCTTAAACTGTAAGTGAAATGTACTTAGGTATTATAAAAAAATTATTTAAGAAAAACCTAATAAAAATGATACTGTGCGTGCACGTACTTGCTCATAGCGTACATGCACGCTTACATTAAATCTTATAACACATCTATCGCGTTTAGCGATGTAGCATGGCTTGCTGGTATAATATTTTTTTTTCACGCGAAACGAGCTCTTGTACCCATTGCAAAAACAATAATGATAATAACAACAATATTATCTCGTTTTTATTGGATGGGGGAAAAAATCAAAAAAAAAAAAAAAACATCTTCATAAATTAGAACCCACTGACGGTCGTTCGCGTGTGTGCTCGGCGCGCACCAAATCTTTTTTCGTATAACACACACGACACGCGTATATATTATTATTGTGTTATAGCATTGAAACGATGCGACTGCGACCAACTCGTTCACCTCCGTTGGAGTGCATAATATACCTTCGCTTAGTGTCAACCGGATAACGAATGAATCGTATGAATAAAATACGAATAAAATAGTGTAGTAATAATAATAACGATAATGATAAAAATAATAAAAATAAACGACCGAGGCGCATATAAGTGTACTTGTGATCGTGTGCATACTATATTATCATCATAATATATTATGTGTAGCCCATCGCGATTTCCCGTTCCCCTGTGTTAGTAGGTATTACCTGTAGTATGACCAGCGTGTATGAATCCTTTATCCTAATCCTATTATGTACTTAGGTATTATGTACTACTGTAGAGGCACGATCTTGGTAAAAATTATCAGGCAGGCGATCCGTATTCAGTATCTTATTCTTCCATACTTCCATAGTTCTTAATATGTCGTATCAGATAGATGAAACATTAGCTGATATACATCGCCCAAAAACATTGAAAATATTATACATCAGGAGTATAATTTGCGTAGGTAATGCAAAGGTGTACATTTGAATACCAGCCCTTCGGTCTTTATATTTTTTGTATTTACAGTTTTGTTGTTGAAATTGATAGGTAGTTACTAAATCCTTTTCTAACACAAATAATAATAGTATGGCGGTTTTAGACTTTAATTAATTTTTTGTTCATTTTTTTATTTAAAGTCATCCTCACTATATATTTATAAACATTTTAAATATTAAATTATCTTCTGAATTAATTTAAAGTTTTGTACATTTTAATTGCAAAAACATTATCATCTTTTTTATTATTATACATAACTTACGTTTTTCGTTTGTCCCTGTTGAAGAATGTTTGTTCATGATGTTTAATAATAATTTATTTCAATTTAAAATTATGGGTAGGTACCTACCTATTTTGTGAGTGATCCTGATCATAACTAGCTGTTGGTTAATTGTGTCGGTTGAAATGTCTATCGTATTGAATAACGCTATACCAAAACAATCGTATTTTTCTTCATCGTTTCTTCATTTTATTGTTCTCTATTATTGCAAAATATTGCAGCATTTATATATACATATTAATACTCTTTACTTTATTATAAATTTATACTTCATTGATACATGGTGGATTACTATTAACGAAAAATAACACGTTATTCGATGGCGTGGGTATATTGTTACGCTAGTGCTTCTCATTTTCCTTGGTTCGAAGCATAGGTATGCTTGTTCAAAGGAACTTATCATTTGAGCATGTAATTCTTAATATAATATTGTTATTGCGTGTGATTATGAACTTCATTTTGCAGTTGTATGTTATTTACTTGTATACTCCAATAGAAATCGTAAATTTAAACAACCCATTCGTGTATACCTATTAATTATTATAAAAAATAATACACTCGGAATATTTTTTAATAGCAATAATGCAATAAGGCATAATGTGCAAATATTTAATAATAGTGACTTGTACGCGAGATCAGAAGCATTTTTGTGTTAAGAAATATTAATAATGCAAGGTTATCTTTGGACTGTGGCGTACATTTTCTCAATAGTCAATGGTATTTTTTATCCTGTAATTCTTCTAAAGAACTATCTTAGGAACCTTTTAACTGTAATTTAACTAATTCATTTGTAAAGAATATATGATCTTGAATTGACTTATCCACCCTATAAAATAGTAATCATTTCAAAAATTAGAAAACTAAAGAAATACAAATTAATTTTGCTTTAGTAATATAATGTTTTTTTTAGTTGATATAAATCACACGATTAATTTTTTTTATTTATTTAGAAAATGTTATAAATTATAATACAAGGATAATACGACCTGACTGCATAATATGATACCTGATACACTGATACCTATGTATATTTGTTAGTTACTCCGTTTACTCAATATAAATAAAATAGTAAGTTAGAGCCTTACAAGAATTTAACGAAAATTATGTAACTGATGAAAATAATAATCTGTATTTAAATGTCAATAACCGTAGTCGGATTATGTGAGGATACGCTCAAGCTTTTTTAAATAAATATATAGAACAGTTTAGTATTTTTACAACAATTTTGGGTTAGGTTTTGGATACCAATGATACAATTATGTACTGGCGTTCCGCATATATAGTACATTCACCATATAATTTAGGTTATACATATAACTTTATATTATAATCAAATACACTTTGAATTCTATATAAAATTGAATATTTTCTATATATATTATTTTTAATTTAAAAAATGTACGATTACTTTATATTCTAAATAGTTTTGTCCCGAGTCTATAATTTCGTGGCTCTCCGGTAATGGAGAATCACTTCTGTACTGGGTTTGGCAAAAACACTCTAAAGATCCTCCCCACAAATGATCGTTTTGTCAAACAAACAAACAAGAATTGTAAATTGTAAAAAAAAATTAAGTACGGGTGAGCTCTTATGGATATTTTTTTATTTTTAATGAAGTTGTGGTCTTGCAGTAGTAGACATACGTACAGTTATTGTATCAATAATTGAATTCATGAGTCATGTGTTTTTAAATATACATGTATCGGTTGCGTGTGTTTCTTTTCAAATTGTTTACACGCCGAAATAAGTTGCGCAAAGAAAGTTGTTATACTCTATGGTTGTTGGTAAGTACACGTTTATGAAGAAATGACAACGCGCGAGATGACTGGTGTCCCGGCGGCGTGTCTATTTATGGAAAAAGGTCTTTTATAACTGCAATGCGCGAGCGCGTACGTAAACTACTCTCAACAGTTACTTTTTACGGCTTTGGGTTGTTTTTAGAACGATTATAATGTCGCGCCGGGCTCGCAGGACGGCAACGGACGCAAGTCGCAACGCTTGATGATGCAGTAAACATATCTAAGTTGATAAATATTTTCCGAGATTAAAGGGTTCGAATAGGGAATACACGGTTCTCCTGTGTATTATTGTCTATTCAAATGTTGTTAATTACCCATGTAGATGTACGCAATATAGTAATATATATTTTAGGCTATTTCGCTGAGTGGAGAATAACTATGCATTGCCCTCTGTCGTTGACGCATTTCATTGTGTGTTACACACAGCGACGGCTGTTTTAGACTGTGGACCGGATCCCCTGATTTCCGTCCCTGTATCTATTTCATAATAATAAAACAAACTAGTATTATAATTAATAATTATTAGCTATTAGCTATTACTTATTACCGTTCGAATATTCCGGTCGTACGTAAGCCGTCGGCGCCTAAAAATACTATGTCGTTCGCGCCTCACACATTATAATAATACCTAATATATTATATTATTTTTACGTTCCTATGTGACTAAATGTGTGTGCCGCACTTAAGCTGGTCGTTACGCGTAGTACGTATGAACATGTGCAGGGCGATATAAAATAGATAGCAGTTATGGTGCATAATATGCGTTTGGTAAGGCTTAGAGTTGTAATAAACTGATATATCCTGTGCGGGTATTATATATTATCTATGTTTTAAACAATTTGCAAGTAGGCTGTAGGTATAATATGTTATTATAATGTTTTTTTAATATCTTTTTTTTTTGTATGTGCGTGTGTGTGTGTATAGGTAAATTCACGATAAATTGTCGGTAGAATAGTTTGATTTTCAAAAATAGTAGTGTGAGTTTGGATATTAAATTGAATCTAGTTTGTACTACAATGAAATAAAGTTTAAAAATTTCCAGTATTATTTTTAAAATAGGAAAAAACAAACAAAACATTAAAGAAAAACGGGTAGGTACTTAAGTACTTTATACACTCAAATTTAATAAAATCGATTTTACTTTTTTTATGTAACTAGTTAATTTGTAAACAAATAACCGTGGATATTTGAAATATTTATATTATAATTTTCATTATATGGTCAAATTTTAAATTTTATAATTTTTTTTTTTTTTTGAATTATTTATCAGCATGAGAAATGCTTGAAAATTTAATATCAAGATCCTATAAAAGATTTTATTTCTGTATAAAAATATTTAAAATACACGGACATAATATTTTTGTACGTGCATTTGAAGTTAAAATTTTAATAAAAATCGTCAATATTGCAAAAAAAAAAATACAAACTAAAATTTCATAAAAACTTTACTTTTTGTATCTAATTTTTTTAAATGTTATACTTCCTCATACGTAGGTAGTTCATACTTAAACCATAAAATCTAAAAAAAAAGACAATTTTTATAGACATTTTCAGTGTTATTCATAGTCAAATTGGACCTGGTTTAACAATGGTTTAATAGTAGTTTAACAATAGTTTATCTTTTTTGTTATTCATAGACGATAAACTTTACTTAAACCATAGGCTAAGTTTAACGACAAACCTCTGATTTATAAACTAGGTAAATACTAGGTTTAAAGCTGGTTTATTATAAAAATCACTGTTATCTTAATATGTATTATCATTTAATTTAGTTCATTCGTGTTTTAAAAACTTGTGCGTTTTATACTTACGAAAAATGGATATCGGTAATGTACAAAATGTTAGACGCGTAAGAAATTTAAGAAATGTGCATTTTATTAGACAGCGAAAAATATATAAGATTCGTAAAAATCCTTACAACGAACTTACTAATAATGAATTTCGTAAAAAGTATCGATTTTCAAAAGCAGAATGCTTACAAATCGTAAATGAAATTCGTGACTTTTTACCTCGAGCAGTTAACAATCGCGGAAAACCAATTTCGCCGAGCTTACAATTGTTGATTGCACTTCGTTATTTAGCTAGAGGACAAGTAATTATTGATTATGTTATAATGTTTATAGTAATAGTTCATTTATGAATTTAAAACAAATTAAATTACCTATATTATTATAATTTAAGATGCAGGACGACAATGGAGACTTACATGGTGTTAGTCAACCGACAGTTAGTCGATGTTTGAATCGAGTTTGTAGAGCACTAGCATCATTAAAAAATAATTATATTAAGTTTCCATTGACCAATGAAGAGTTAGCTACTAAAAAGGCAGATTAAAGTTAGAAAGTTCCAAATTGGATGAAATTACTTAAGTATTTAAATCTTAAACAACAATACATTAATTATGTTAATTATTTCGTTATTTTCGTTATAAAAAATTAAACAATTTTTAACTGCAATTCATTTTACTGGTACAGTTATTTTTTTAAATTTAATTTTGTTTTAGTTAAGTATAGGTACTTAAGGTATTTACTTAAATGTGATTAGACAATTACATACACACGACATTATATATTTGAATAAAAATATATAATATGAGATTTGGTCGTTTAATTATTAGTCCGTAAGTCCGTCCACAAATACTCGTTAACGCATTTATGAATGTATCAAATTAATTTTATATCTGTTTCATACAGCATGTGATAGAGTGCATTTCGTTGAGTTCAGTGTGTTGTAGATAGTGAAAAAAAAATCATTATATGCACTGAGTGCATTCATTGATACATAAAAATAGATATGTATAGTTACAAACTATTATGCAGACCATTCTTTATGTGCGAAATAGATATATCTACTCATATTATTGTATGCTATAATATCTATTTTAAATTTACAAGTTTTTCGCACATTGAAGTTAGTTGGTAATCATTGCTTAACTATGTAGGCACATTTCCTGTACTACTTTATGCAGTATGATTCTTTTATCTTGGAACAGTAATGTCTTTAAGTATAGGATTTTTAAGTAAGCGACACATAATTATACTAAAATAGTAATTTTACACGTTTCAATGATCTTTAGTATATACCAGGTATATTATACCTAACATTTGTTTCTCTTTTAAAAACTCCTTGTATTTTTAAAGATACCGCCTGGTTCACGATTAAAAAATCGCACTGTATGGCTCTGCATATAATATAACTTATACACATACATGACTCTTGGAATGCATATACATTATTACATTATAACATAATATATTGGTTGATTAATCGTCAGACGGACGGACTAAAGTTGTTAAATGAAAAATAACCGTGTCGCGTTTATTGAAAGTAAAAATGTATATAGACATATAAACGTACGTACAACGCGCGTGCTTGTTTTTGCTTCTATATAATATCAAGTTTATAGGAAGTCGAAAGAATACGCTTGATCGATGTAGTTGTAGTAGTGTATAGTGTGTATAGTAATAATAAGAGTCCGTGACCTATGGTCCGCTCAAGCGCACACACACACGTACCTACTAGGTACATATAATATGCATATTATTCTTCACTACACTTATTGCACGTACACACACATAACTTCACACACACTAGTCACATTCGCATATTATAATATTTACTGTCATATACACGCGGTGCAATTGTGCCCTCGAGTGTCCATCCAAGGTCCTGCGGCAGCCGGAGACTTGATAAAATTTCTGTATGGTAATAAACGGTTTTTACGTAAACTGTTTATATTTATACCTAGGTATAATATATTGTATGCATATGACGTGTGGCAGGCAGCAGACATCGGTGGAATCGTATGGCCTATTATTGTACGCGTAAAATGTGTATTGCATTTGCGGTTTTCGTTTTCGACACATATTTACGGCGTTTCCGTGCGTGAGCGTCTCCGGAATTCCGTCCCTACAGATACTACACAGCAGTTGTTGTCTAGACGGAAAGTATAAATTGCGTCCAGACACATCCCGTGCTGCACTTAAATTAATCGCGTGCCGTCGCTGTAGTCGGCGCGGGGGCTGGACCGTCGTGAAAAAAAAATACTGATTGAAGCCACGACTTTGTCACGCCCCGAACACTATTGCCGAAGACCGTATAATAAACAACTCTCGTCTCCGTCTCGGAACTTTGATTATAATATATATATTATATACGTATATGTTTGTTTTCCTCTTACACTCATTTATATTAAAATCAATCTAAATCCCAGTTTTAATTTTCGTCTGTCGTCTTCTGTATTTCTCTCTGTCCAAATAAAACCGCAGCTATAGGTACTATTGCAGTGTACGTAACATTCTGAAAGTATATTATTTATTTTTTCTCAGTCGAAACATTGCGGTTTTATACAACCATAATTTATTATAATATATAATAATAATACAAGGTTATAGCTATTAAAAGGAAAATGCAATATTTTAACTCGATTTTTATTCCTAATAAAACATTCTCGTCATATAGAAATATATAGGTACTCGTGTATAAAATATTATATATATTTTATACACTATAAAGTATAATATATTATATATTGTACCAACGCACGAGCGTTACATAAAAGTATTTTGCATAAACTGTATGTGCCTATCTACACCTGAAGTGTGTAAAAAATTACGAGTATATTATTATTTTTATTTTAATTATTTTTACTACACATATTTGTAATAAGCCCATAACACATTCGTACAATTTTCTGGATTACTGCGGTTGTGACTATATTAATAATCATTATATTATATATATACAGGCCCGTTGAAATCAAATCTCTACGTCCGCTATTCCATATACAATGCGTTCATATATAGAAATTTGATTTGCATAATTGTCCTGTATGCATTAAATATATAAAAAGGAAACGCGTGGCGCCTTTTAAAATCGTTCTGACACGTCTTAATGTTCCAACACAACTTTTTAGCTCTAACCAGTTTTTTTATAGTGCTATTATGGTATAGTATATACGTACCTTGATAGCTGAGTATTAACTATATATTATACCTATATAATTTACATGATTAACATAATAGACATGCATACACAATACACACATAATATACATACATAAGTGCGTTTTAATAAGCAAATAAAATTGATTAAGTCCGGTATTTAAAACTGTGTTATGTGTGTATGTAGACGCGATTCGTTGTATATATATATATATATAATATTTACTTAATCGTTATAATATTAACGAAACGTAAGTAAGTAGGTATACTTATTTATTATTAATAATAATGAATTGCGCTTGCGCAACAGTGTTGGTTTAACGGTACTGCGCTGGAGGAAAATACGAAAGTCATACTACATTAAATTCTTGGACAACGTGAGCCGTGGGGGTATATAATCGGTAGTAAGAATACCAATTAGTATATAAATATAAATATTATATTAATTATATCGTTTCACAGATGACACTCGTCCGTTTGAGTTTTTCATCAATTTCTATTTTCTAGATTATTTAAATTTCATTCCGTGTTAATTAAAACTCCTTGTTCGCCGCTGCACCGAGTTTGGACGCGCCACGTGATGTTAGCTGTATAATATACGCGTAGCTTAATTAAAAGCCATGTATACGTGATCATGTCTTGTCGAAACAAGGGAAATCCAAACCTCCCGACTTGAGTCCGCCACCGCCGCCGCCACATTTGCGTCCGCGATTTATGTCCGACCGCGATAAAATGTCGTTCTGCTCTCTCTCTCTCTCTCTCTATAAACACATATCACTAACGACCCTAACTTCGAATTCCGCAGCTCTGGTTATATTCCGACCAACGACCGACCCGAGTATGGTATACGCGAAATGATATATTATACTTACGCGTGTACGACGTTTAACTACGGATACACACAATCGAGATATATATATATATAGTATATGTGTACCGCACACGCGCGTGAGCAATATACGAAAGACGTTCGCCCGCAGCTTGTATATAATACGTAAGTATATACGTGTGCGGCGCGGTTAGCGACAACGAAATATGGTTACACTTAGAGCCGTGCGCGTCATAAGCCAAAACGTAAAAGCGCAACTAATTGTCATCGGAGGGTCGTGTGTCAAACAACCGCCCTCGCAATGCGAAACTACACTGTATCGTATGTGCAGTATACACACACACACACATATAGATATGTATAACGTAACGTTTTCGTAAAAAAAAAAAAATAATAAACAAATAAATACGACCAGAATGTTTTATTATATACACATATATATACACGTTAGTTTTTGTCGTCGCGGGCGGTGCAGGGAAATAACCGTTTTGCGGGTGAAATGACCCAAAGGCGCCTTTACAAACAGCTCGTCTGCGTCTCCTTTCCTCATTCTCTTTTTCTTTCAACCCCTACCACTCCCAAGACGTTCGAAAAACCTCCGAAATTGCTATCGTGCGAGGAACGACGACGACACAAGAAATATGCCGCCCCGACCATATCCGCCCTGTATACGTATATATGTTGTATATAAATGCCGTAGAGGAGACACATTCTTTACATATATATATATATATATGCGCGCGTAACGTTTCTCTTATTTATACATCTATTCTAGTTTTTAATCTTCCCCTTCAACCACCACAGTCACCCCCTTCTGCCAAGTCTCACGAATGTGTCGCATTCGTTTGGATTATATGCATTTTGTTTTTGCGCACTATACACCACCACCCTATATAAGCACTGCATGCGTGTATAAATTATATGCATTGTAATTCCCCCTCCTCCCACCCTTAAGTTTTCTTGTGTCTGTGGGTGTATATAGGGGCGGCGCACATTAGTAAGAGTGTAGGACGGGGATCTCCGATGATTTGAGTGCCTATCGGGCGGGCTCTATACTACTTAATTTGAAAAACTCGCAGAAATCTATACAGATGTGTATATAATAATATAACATTAAGAACACTCGTTTTGGCAAAATAAATTATGCCATGTTTGTATAAATTTATATAAATCGTCTACATTGTCCATGAACGAATATCTTACCGAAGTCTATAAAAAAGACATACAGCACATTTACTATGTCAATCGAACAACGAAGTGTTTATCAATATAATAACTATTAATCAAGGCTTTATAGTTTATAATGTTTCATAGAAGTTAGTACACGAAAAAAGTTAGTATTTTTATTTTTCGTGTGATTTAGAAATTGTAGTTTACCAAAAAAATTGTTGAACTTAGTTTAGGTCCAATTTTATTATTATCCATACTATATTTTATGGAGTAATGAATTATTAAGAATCGGAACCTATGCCTCTATAATGTCCATTATATATTTTAAAATTCATAAATCTATTATTAAATAATAGAACCTTTAAATTAACCGTTAAGTCTCAATAAACCTTTTTACCTTAAAATTATTTATGTATAATTTAAGAGCTAATCTGTTTCAAAAAATTAGGCCTATTTTGTATGTAAATAATATTAAACGGATGTTGTATTTATTTTATTATAATATTCATCATGTAATATTTAACTTTTTTTTTTCATAATCGAATTTAAAGTTATAGTATTACAAAATTAATATGACATTCTATATCTAAATGCAAAAGCAAAATTATAATTTAATTAACACGCAATCGAGTTTAATAATAAATAAGTGCTTAATGTGAAAATCGTTTGGCAAAATATTTAACAATAATTCAATTACTTACTGGTAATATAATTAATTATTTATAAAAAAAAGAACGCTAACAAACTTCAGTTCATTATTTAAATATTATTCTATTATAAAGTGTTACTTTTATGTGTAAAGTTAATTTTAATTAATACACACAATTTAATGATAATATCATAGTTGTATTGATTTTTCACAAATAAGTTAATTTAATTTATTTGATAGCGATAGGTATATATTATTATGTATAATTAAAATTTTTTCACAAATTTTGATTCTTAGTTCTTACGGTTTATTTTATGGATTAAAAAAATAAATTGATGTATCACCATAATACATATTGTTATATTATATATTTTTTCTTTAAATTTTGTTTTATTAGAATTTATTCCATTTTAGAAATATTTATTACGTATCTAATTTTAATATTTAAACGTTATTATTGCGTGCGCGAGTGTGTGTTGTGTATTTGAAAATATTAAAATATTCTGCGTATAATAATAATAAACTATCAGAAATAAATAAAATATGTACATGTCCTTCTAAACGAAAGCTGCCATATTATGTCATTATTATGATATGTACGAGTTTCGGTACTCACAGATATATAGTTATTAATATGTATTATCGTTGTACGCGTGTAGCTAATTCGTTAAATATATTGTTTAATTTGAATAATTTGCTACAGACGCTCGTGGAGGTCAAAAATTCGAAGTTTCCTAATAATCGTGTTTTCTACGATGTTACGCATTGTCATATTGCCGTATTGGCCTATTCGATTATTTAATATGTGATATTGAATTATATATTAAAGGTGAATTCACCTAATTTGATACTAGCGACAGTATATTATAATATTATATTATTAGGCAATTTATTAGACGTACATGATTATGATGTAATGTAACTCATATAGTAAGATACAACTGAAAATGGGTTGTAGTTCCGTTTCTTATTTCTATGCTGCAGGTATAGGTTTTAGATATCGGTTTGGGTATACCGAATTAATATAAATATTTTATCGATTGATATCACATGCAGTACCTATGTGTCACACTGATGTTGTCTCGAACTTTGACTGTTATGGTCAAAGAAAAAACCCGATTCCCTTGTACAGAATTTTATCTCGTCATCTTGCACATAAATATTGTGCGAAACATCGACAAATCGAATTTTTATCTCTTTGTAACTGTATACGGTTTTATAATTATCTCTTCGGCAGTCGTACGAATATATGACCATTTACGTTTGAACAATTGGCATTCTGTTAACGTACTTCGTATTCGTGTTAAAAATGTCGAAACGTAAATTAAAAAAAAAAAGTTTTAAAAGATCAAGGGAAAAATTAACGATCAACGTAAGATTATTGTGATCGTGGTATGTACAAGGGAGACCGTGTAGTTCTATAGAAAAAGAAAGTTTACGTCTCGCTGACGATACCGATCGACTGATATAAACTAAAAACGTTATCAATCGTTTGGGAAAATTAAACTAATTCTCCTTCACGTGAGACGATAGGAAATGCTTTGCTAAAAACTCGTGTAAAACCGTTTCGAAATTTTATTTGTTAATAAAATATATCTTTAATGATAAGCCTGCTCACTGAGTATACCGTTAATTTCGACACGTAGATATGACAAATAAATTGTATTTCTATTTTTCTAATAAAAATTAACGTTTTAAACATATTACTATTGATGTATATAACCTATAATATATATGTGTTGAGTATGTATCGTCATCATCGTGTAGCCAGTAATTTCAGCGGCTATAGTGTTATTTGTCTATTTATTTATTTCGGATAATAATATTATTTTTCATATTTAGTATAATTTTTGTATTACAACAATTTAATTAACATTATATACCTATTATAATATATAGGTAGTATACCTAACTATACAACAAATAAATCATTTTGTAATTTTTATTCTAAGAATGAAAAAATAATGAACAAACGTTCACGTATACATAATATACTCATTACTCGTAGTTAAAGAATATGCGTAAAACATGTAATTTCGATTATAATATATTACCACGCAGCGTTAGGTGTTTATTGGGAAAAAAATTGCATCGCTCGAAAACTACCTGCATTTTAATATCTATACGTTATATTATATTTAAACGTACCTTTTTAAAGTTAGGTTAGACATATCGCATACATAATAATATAAGTCTATTATGTTACATACCAGTTTTTATTTTTTTTGTAAGTGGGAAATAATGACAATATTAGCGCATAAAATGTAATGGAGTTATCTTGTTGCGTACCTATTTATACACGGCAACCAATGACAAACGGCGTTTGATCTCCGGACATATATAATTTATAATAAACTAATTTAATTTATATATTTAGTGTGACAGGAGGAAATGGGAACTCGTGCCGAGTTCTATTATTATTCTTATTTTCATATATAAATAGTCACACTATAATATTATATTATTGTGATTATTTAATATACTCTTTTTAATATTTTTCTTATTTTTTTTAACGCATCTATTGTTGAAAAATAGATTGTGTTGCATAATCTTATTATAAAACGATATTTGACATCTTCAGATCATACTGTTGTATCTAACAATACTGTTCTTTCATTGACAGTCCAATCAATGTTTTAATTCTATCTTCTTTCGATATTTTGTATTAAATTAGCATTATTTATCTTAGTCTAAATATATAGGTATCAAGTTAATGAACACTTGCCACAGCGATGACCGATCCGCCCGATTTCTACAGCGGTATCGAATCTTTTCGTACATTTTTAATCATTTTTTTACACGTTTTGTAGATTAATGATATAGGTATGACGTAACGTGATAATACGATAATACATTATTCTGAATTTTGTCATTACTGTAATTTATAGTAATTTATATACGTAAAAATTAAGGGTTTCGTGTAACCGTATAAATTGTTAATTGGCTCTTCCTATATAATAATATCCAAAATCGTGTGTACGTGTTTGAATTGATACGATTTTGAATTCAATTATAATTATATTGTAGTAAATTCCAAACGTTTTGTTGAGAAATCGGTTATTTTTCGGCAATGAATCTATAAACGTGTTTGACAAAACAAGATTGTTCCTGATCGTATACATATCGCTTCATCAGTTTTTGTGCGACTACGTTGTGTTCTTTCTATATGTATAACCAAAAACCGGTCGAGTGATTATATTTTTTAAACAGATTTTAATAATAATAATAAAATAAAAATCAAAAGTAATAAAATGTATTTTAATGTGCCATTCAAACGAAAGCGACAATATACTCACCTATCTATATATATTATTATATAATATTAATATAAACTGACAGACTAAATAATAGAGATTTTTATAAAATGCCATTGTCCGATGTAGGAGTAGTAATAATCTAAAAATTATCACGTTTTTTTTTAAATGTTTATTCTTTAAAATAATATGATATAAACCCCTTAAACCACATATTAACTGTATATAATATGATGTCTTACTTTATGAAAATTATCTATATTACCTACTACTGTAAATGTTCTGACCTCGCTTATAGTGGTTTATTTTTATTCTGTATCGAGATATCTACCGATTTTTATTGTAAATTTATAATTTTATTTTTGACGAAATCATTGAAGTACATCTCCATAATAATATTTAACTGTGTATATTGTATAAGATACCTGATCCAGCATAATTATAATTTTGTTATAACCTATTTAACGTTTGTATTAAATTATACTAATCGTTTCTACGAACATTGGGAAATAAACGGTAAATAATATCGGTCATATTGGTACCTATATATTTTGAATATGGGCAACAATAATTTCTAGTAGGTACATACTTTCATTATAATATTGGGGCTCAACTGCGGTTTCACGTTCTTTAAAAATACCTTATTTGTTTGATAAAAAATAAAACTGTGTACATAAATTATTAGGTATAGTGTTAATTTTCACTCCTTGATATAGTATATTTAATTTGTATCGATAAGTCGACGATAGTGTTCCATGAAATATAAATATATATGATGATGTACAATGCACCGGAGCTATACCATTACTGCTGCAGAAAGTCGAGCATTTTGTTGAAATCATTATTAGGTTTAAAGTTACAAACTTTTCGCCCGGCTATACGCGCGTGTATACACGACTGGCGGCGATCCAAAATATTTCCAATTGTTTTATATCATTTCGACCAGAATATTATCCTGCAAAGTTGGTTGCTATATGTCGTATGTGTATATGATATATTCACGCGCGCTCTCACACACACCCGCACACCCACATATAAACAAACAGTTGAAGCTGCAGTCGCGTATAACGTGATTACGCGTATTAAGTCCAGCGGTAACGGTCGGTGGACGATGGGGGGAGGAGGGGGCGAGTGTACGGCAAGAGTGTTAAACAAAAACCGGACAACCGGAAAAGAAAATCTTCAACAGGAAACATGAAATTTTGGAGTTTCGCGTCCGTAAATCGGTTTCCTTGTTTTATTTTTGTAACCCCCACACATACAATATTATTCAACTTTTTCGATATTTTCTTTTAGAAAAGATAAGATACATTATACAATTTTTTGAATTTTATTTCACTACCCATATATTTCCAGTTATTATTATTGAGGGCATAACCACTATCAAATTTAAATGTCAACCTAAATTTATTATTTCATAATCGAATACACGAGAACGAAGATATTACCAAATTGTTGATGTATCTGTATAAATAAATATTGAATATTTAACAAATATTTTTTATTACTAAGCGTTTAAATTTAGTTTAAAGTGGTAAAATAAATATATTAAATGTGTATTAATAAAAAAAACTAAGGAAAACATAAAAAACTTTTTTTATTATTTAATATGCATTTTTTGACATTTTTAGATAAGAATATTATATATATTATTAATTTCCATGTTTTATCAAAATTTTATAGTGAAGATGTTATAGTATAGATACTTGAAAATGTTTTTGAAAAATGCAAAATTTAATTGTATTATTAATGGTATGAGTATTTGTCTGTTGACTTGTTTCCATTGGATTATTTAAAAAATATTATAACATACTATCATACCTTCAAAATAAACTACCTAAGCAAACGCGGGTAAGTGTAAGTATTTAAATACTTTTTTATTCGGGTGTACGTATTACTAGTATTTCAGGATTATAAATATTTTGAATCGATCCCGCACCTTTTTGTTGGACACTTTTATGTATATTAATAAATTAAATAATATATATATATTAGTATATAGTATATTAGTATACTCTCCTTGAGTTCCGCACATTATAGGTTTAAATATAAATTAATACGTGATCATTTGAGCGTGGGTCAAGGACTGGTTTGGGACGTTAGAAATAAAATCCTGCAAAACATATATATTATAATAGGTAATATGTAATTTTTATTCTAATGTTATTATTGTCTTTATTGCGTGTATTTATTTAAAAATAAAATTATTATTTGACATGATGCAACCAATTGACATTGCAACTCATGTGGTCTCGTTCAAAGGTCACGTATTAAACGATAACACAAAATAAATCTGATATCACTAAAATCTCCCTCGTTTGCCCGCAGCAATAAAATGCATACAGATATGGTGATAGATGGTGATCCTTTTATATTTAGGAACGGGTCGAACATAATTTTAATCTTAAATAATTCGAATTCAAACTCAAACTTGAATCTTATTCAAAATGTTTTCTTAGAAATGTATAACTGATTTTTGAATGTTAATAGTAGTAAAATTAATTTAGTTGGTATAGTAACTAAAAACAATGAGCAAAAGAAATATTTTTAATTTATCTGATGTTATACCTACACAAATATTTAGAACTTAAACTACTTATTCGACCTATTAAAAAAGAGTTTGAATTTGAACTTAAATGTTTCTTGAAATTCTTAAAGTCCAAGGAGTTCGATAAGAATAAATTTCTTATTTTATTATTAACAGTAATTTTATTGGTACAACCTTGCATGTACGTTGTATAAAATATTATTATTGTAAATTATTGTAAATCAGAATAAAAAAAAATCACAAAATCAACCAAAATCTTGCGAATCTGTACACTGTATACTCGACATCACAACGCGGGGGTATATTATGTTATATTATTACGTCGACGTGAGTCGTCCGAGGGAGGAAATAGAAGAGGAAATAAAAATAAAATGAAACCACAAAGCCGATGAAATATAAATTTTATCAACGCCGTGGAAAACGTAATAAAAGCAACTTATGAGGGCCCCGATAGATAAGACCGGCGGGCCGCCGTCGTGGTCAAGGAAAACCCGACCGCCGAGCTATTGCCCAATGGTCCGTGCCCGATAATTTAGGTGCCGCGTCGTTTCGGCGGGGTTTGTGTCGTACGCCCGTTATACCGCTCTCGTACGCGTTAACGGAAGATATACGGATATTATGTACCTGCAACTGCAGCATCAGCGCGAGGGGTCGGCGTTAATTATGATCACCGTATCGGGCGACCCGCCGTTTATCGCCACCGTTTAAGCGCACACGGGGTACGTGTGACCGTACATTACACACACTGCCGGGCCAAGACTTTTCGGTCACGATTGCTTTATATATATATTATATTTTATATCCACGATCCATACCTATGCGGCCTAAACCATGTACATTAATATATATATATATATACATACGTTGTATACAAGGTGATTCACCAACCGCGCTCGTCCCCAGTTTTTCTTTAAACATAATGCATTTTTAAATTTTTAAGTGTAAATAGGTACGTATATAATTCCTAAGGACCGCAATTATTTTTAAATACTTAGATATTTTAAAACCGTTTAAAGAACGACCTGTGGTGATACAAATCCAAACTTTTTTTCAATAACTTACTATCGACCTATTAGTTTACTGTTAATTATTAAGGATTAAAAATGGATAATTTTTATGAAAGTTTCCAAGTTACTAAATAAATATAAATGTATAAGTACAAAAAAGTACTTCTCGTGTAAAAAAAAAAAACAAACAAAAAAACCAAAAAATTAAATTACTACAGGACAGTTCCTAAGTCAGTTTTGAAATATAAGGTTATACTTTTTTGACCTATCAGGTATTTAAAAATTCCAAAAAAATCAGAATTAGAATAAATTAATTATTTAATAAAAAAAAAAATGGGGATTAGCATGCTTGGTGAATCATCTTTTAAAATACGTTTTCCATAGATATTTAGATACGACGATGTTTGTGAATTTGAATTTTTACTTTTCTATAAAAGTTATATATTCTTCTAAAATTATAAATAGCTATAAAATAGTATAAAATAATTGAAATAAGTTTATAATTCCAATATTTTTAAACTTTGAAATTAAAATAATTTATTTTTATTTTTGTGTTATTACAATGGAAAACTGAGATGACCTGAATTTATATGATTCTATATTTGTATTAATATTTTTAAAGATTAATTAATATACTTTAATTATAAACCATAAATATTTTGTATACCCATCCATACAATTATATATTTTTGAACATGTGTAATTGAAACTAAACCAACGTGTGATCATCTAATTGTATTGCTGTGACTAATATTATACAGTAGGAATATTATTTTTAGTATGCTTGTAGTTTTTAAGTGTTTAACATGTTTTCCTATCAATTCAACTTATGCCCCTTAGAAATTTGTAATAAAAAATCTTAATTTGTATATTATGTTAGTTATGACTGTGTAAGAGATGTATCATATCATAGCAAAATATAGCAGATTTACTTTTCGTATGAGACCAACGCTGAGTTGGGGCTCTCCCGGGTTGTTTTTACTGTGTAGTATGGCATATTTTACTATTATCAATATGTTTATTTTATAAGATTAGTTAAATATGTACCAACTGCCTAAGAAACAAATTTTCTGGTTAAACTTGTTAAGCAAAAACATTTTTACCGATAAAGTGAATTTACTAACACAAAATAAAATCTAATTTTTATTTTAGTTTTAATTTTACAGCGTCACTAAATTATTATTATACTATATATTGTTTACTTTCAGGATATATATATGTGTAACAGTAGTAAGTTTATATCCTACATAATGTATATTTTTTATTTTTTTTTATAGTTGTTATACCTATTAATATGTTATAGTTACTTAATGGTTTAAATTTATAACGATGTATTTTAATGATGCATACTTCGTTGTAAAATAAATTTGTGTTAAACAATTTAATCTCCAAACAACCACATCACATATAATTCCTGTATTTTGATTTGTCAATAGAATAATTAATCAAATAAACATTTACTCAGAATCCCAAAAATGTCTATCTCTTAGGAAAAGTAAATTTTAAAATACTGCAACATCCATTTAAGTCAGTATTTAAAATGTTTCAAATTTCTCACATACCGTATTGTTCACTATAATGTAAGTTTAAAATAATATTATTATTATATTTACCGATGTGTTATGATCAATGTGGATAAACCAGTACGGGAGGGGGTATTTTAGATGTTGAATTCTACTAAATCGTATTTATACAAAAAATATAATAGTTATATACTTCAGATTTTTATAGAATACAATATAATAATATAATAATTACGATAAAAATAAAATGCTATAGTATGGATAAATGAAAATAAATAATCGTATGGATTATGTATTGTATAAAATAATAATATAATAATATTATTTTCCTAATGTGCAATGTATGTAAATCGTCACGTTTATTTGAACCTGTCATTTTTGAACTGAATAATCGAAAATGATAAGCACGTACCTACGTACAGTGCACTGGATTTCTGTTGTTCCTCCGCCAAAATCCGGGTCGGAAAACACGAAGTTTAACACGACGCGTGTATAATACCGTTTTACTCTGTCACTGCGATGAATATTTACTTATTATAGTGATTTAAATTTTTCTTTTTCTTTTCTTTTGTGTGTGCGCTCGCGCTTTTTGCATTTGGAACGTGTGTAGTTTTTCTATCTATCTATCTATCTATCTATCTATCTCTCACTTCCTTTGTGTACCTATATTTATATTGGTATAGTTATTTTCCAAACCAAGTCGTATAGTTTTTCCATTGCGCTCTCGGGGACACCGGGATGGTTTTATGGAGGGAGAAGAGTGGTGCGCCATAATTCAGGACCACTCGGGTGAAATTCGTCGTGTTTTCTACCTAACATTTTGGCAATGTTTCAGAAAATTAGGTTCGTTTTAACACTTTTCTCATCAGACAATTTTTTCATCCTTTTTTTTTGTATTCAAAACAACAACAAAAAAAAAAAAAGGAAAGTGAAAAAAAAACAATTCACGCCAAAAAAGATGCACAAACACCAATCCTATTTATTTTAAACGACCCGAAAACACTTAAAGTCGAATCTAATAACAAATGCTGCAAACGAGTTTATTAAAAATAAAATAAAAAAGTTATATGGTTCACTTTGCCACTGTAGTAGTAGTTACTTACTTGTGTATGAAAACCAAAATATATGAACTATAAATAGCATGCTATTATTTATTTTACTGATTAATTACTTAAATCACTGTACATTTAGGATCCTTGCCACCATGCATGATTGACAAGAAAACTGTTTTTATAAAACGTATATAATATGAATATTATATTGATTATAGAAATCCAAACATTTACTCAAACGAAATATAAAAATGCTGACTATAAAATATTGAACTACAACTATGAGTCTATTTATTATGTACTCATAAAATTTATAATAATATAATAATGTTTCTTGTTTGTAAACGACTAGCTACAGTTATGGCCTATACAAGTAATATAATCTGTGATTAGGTGCAGATGAAGAAAGTTACTTTTTTTATTAACCTAGTTAGTAGGTTAAGTTAGCTTGTTTGTTTAAAAAGAAAGCTTAACTTAGCGTAATTGAAAAATTTTTTATAAAAAGCAACTTAAATTATGTTATAATTATAAAGGCCTTTCATTTTTATCTGCATAAAAACTTTATTAAAGTTCGCAGTAAAAAATAAACTTATTTTCATTTCTTATTATAAACAAATTATACTACGGTTGAAAATATTTAATTGTTATTTTCTATATTATATCTCAAGTTTTAATACTGCTATTTGCAATCATAATAATTAAGTTTTTATTATAAATTATCAAACATAATAATATTATTGAACAATAATGTGATAAATAAAGCTACATAATTATTTCTAACAATTTTGAAAAGTGTTAAGAAAATAGCTTATTGCTTTATTCCCAGTCATTGTCTCATTTATATTATATAGGTTATAACAATTGATGACGTCGTACTAACCCGCGTCAACCACTATATACATACCCGCGAAAAATAAGGTCCGTAAGTTTGTAGTATTAGACACGCTTAACGATTTCAACCCTCTGGACGACTTACTTACGTTTACTCCCCGGCCTTGACGAGGGCTCAAGAAGGAAACATTTCATTTTCTATAGCAGCACGCGCATAGTATATACATTGTACATGATGTATACATATCAGTATATTATGCGAGACTGCGGTAATCGCACGCGCACCGGCAACGAGGATGATCTGAGGCAAAGAGAGTGACAGAGAAAGTATGGCCGGGGGACAATAACAATTAAAAGAGGAGTTAAGTAGATGAAAAAAATAAAAATAAAAACAATAATAATAATAAAATCGCACCCCACTAAATAGCGTAATATCGTTATATTATATTATTATCATATACCATTATACTGTTATTAGTGCGGCGTTATGGGACCGACTGTGTAATATTATTATGTTTTGCGCGAAAGTCCCGGAGTCGACGGCGGCGACGGTGCAGTGGTGTGACGGATGATGAGGACGAGAGCGGGAGCAATATCTTAAAAATTATGACGTCTGAACGGCCGATATTATATTGTTATTATTATTATGTACGCAGACGTCGTCTGTATTATAATGTCCACCCATATGTGTACGCATATAATAGTAATACGTTTACACTCATACACTCGGTTACGCGGACGAAAATGCGTTTCCAAATGTTTTTTGCCGTATCGTATTATTATTATCATTATAATGGTCACATAATTTTCGGAAACATTATCTCGTGCATAAAACCAACCGCTGCAAGAGCCGCGGGTGATGGCGACGGCGGCGGAGCGGGAGCGATCAATGTAGTGTGCAGAGTTATTAGCCCTCAGTCGGGCCCTGTCGCAGTACACGCAATATATTATTATTATTATCGTATTATGTATACATATAGCGCGCGGAGACCGGAACTCTGCCAGAGATCATATAGTATACACAATGTTATATACGTATAAGCGTATATTAATATAGATAATAAAACGAAATAAAAATAATATGTAAACATTATTGTGTACTATTATATATTACGAGTGTTATACGCGACGGGAGACGTCTGATGCAGGGTATATAAAATGTGCATTCGTCGGTCGCGTGTTTGCGAACGGCACGCTGCAGCGCGTATAGTGCCCGCGCAAACGTATATTATGTATTATATTATTATTGTAGCGTATGCCGTCGCCGGAAAACTTGTGCCAAATGACCGTACGGCGTCCTCCTATATGGTACTTGATATTATATGTTCTATTGCTGGTCGGCTAATCTGATGACACAATATACATACTGTAATAATATTATTGTCGTTATTAACGTGTATTATTATACAATTATGATGCGATGTAGACGTGTCGACATTAGGAACAGCGATGTTTCATTTGGGAAAATTTTAAGCTCACAAAGACCATATTAAAACCTTTTTATAAAATATATAACACTGTGAAACTTCAAAATGAAAATTTCTTCTCGAATCTTCAACAGTTGCCAGCAGAACGTGGTTCACGCGCATTTGTTGACTTAGCGTCTTATAATATATTAAACATTTACACGTAATATAATAAGTACCTATATTAGTATCATAATAATATGTACGGTGCATGTACATCACTTCAAAAGTATTATAGTTCTTCGGTAATGTGCATTGGCAGAGGAGGGTGGTTAATAATCAAAATTAACGACCCTTGATCAAATGGGGTTACCGCCGTCATACACCAACCCTTTTTTTACATACAATAGAAGTTATCCACTAAGACAACAAAGTACAGAAACTGAGATTTATTCTGTATGCCTATACGATATTGTTTTATTTTATTAATTAATAGTGATGAGTAATGAAAATTATTGTTTTATTTACTCGTATATCGATAGTTACCATGCTTGCTGTACTGTAATCAAATGCATTTCTTTTAAAAATTTGACTCTAATATATGTATACCCATGCATCCACATATATGTTTATATTATTTTAATATATTCTATGCATTAATTGAAAAATCAATGAGTTTGCGTGTGATCGTAATAATTCTCGTATATACAAAGTTTAATCAAGACGTGTACCTAGTTGAAGTATATTATATTATTATACATTGTACATATTTTATAATTTATATTATTGTGTATAAGAGTATATTAAATCTACTCGAACGCGGATTTTATTTTCAAAAATAGGAATGAGCTCCAATCTCTAAACTATTCGTTGTACGATAGAACCATACGCACAATACACACACACACACACACACATATAATATATATGATGCATAAGATATATTATAGACACGGCGTGATTCCCACAAACACACAAATAACCGTTTTATAGGTTTGCCAAGAAGTCGTGGATTTCAAGATCGAAGGGTGGACGTGTACTGCGGTAACGCTACGCACGTATATAAATATAATTGGAGGTTTCTATTTCGTCGACGCCCGGCAATTGCCGCGGCAAAGCTGAGTGGTTAATAATAATGAATGTGGTTTTGAACGACGACGGCAGCGGTGGCGGTCACACCTCACGACGACTTCATTAGGTCCTTTTGTACAGCCGTATTCTTCCCCTCGGCGGGCCGGTGCCAGATTTCTTTCCCGAACTAATTCCGCGACGAGTTTTCCGCGCGCGCACGTCCTCGCCACGATCTCCGCCGCCGTATCGTCGCGCCGAACGATCACGGGACGGAGGAAAATTAAAACGGAACTGCAGTGGAACCGCACTCCTCTCCTGCTGCACGACTGCCGAAGACTCTTTTATTGTGTACACTTTGTTTTTATGACGACTATATCACCGTCTTAATCGCCAGCTATATACTTATATAATTTAAATATGTACAAAGCTATATGCCGTTTATAAGCAATTATATTATATACACGTCGGTATACCTGTTCGCGGTGGTGACTTTATTCGTATTAAATATATACTGTACAGTATACATATTACGTCTTATCGCCGGTTAAGTATACATAATATATACGAATTCTGATTTAGTAAACGCTCGAACGCACCGTCGATGTGGCGAACACGGAATTTAGTGCGGGTTTTCGTTCTTTTATTGCGCGGTAAAACGCCAATCGATCAGAAAGATTACGATAAAACGTCGATTATGTCGTTACAACTTATAAATGTACCCACAGGGTTAGTGAGGAGAAACTTCGCAATAACTATATTATATAGGTACTATATCGAGCAATAAATGCAATACAAACGTACAGGCGCTATACGCGCGATAAAGCGATAAAGAATCATCGCTCTCTGACTACAAAAAAAAAAATGACATTAATACACATTTGGGTATTTTGAATTTGGTCAAAACGTTTGGAAAAAAGCGAATTGTACAGTGACTTTCTGTAATAGCAAATCGGTAGTAATGTGACATGGACTATTCGACATTATAGATGTGCGTTATTTTCAGCTAATTCCGCGGATTTTCACTGTATGTTCATTTTTCATATGTTTAGAATAATAGAATGCAGCTTTTGGCAGTGCTATGTGTGGTCACCGTATAGAACAGTACGGTTTAATAAGTGCTCGCGTTTTAAATTATACTTGTTTAATTTTTATTCGCGCACGTCGAAGTGAATCGGTTTATGCGATTATATGTACACAATGCAAAACTTTTATAACATCATCACTAACATTATTGTAATGAAGTTATCGGGCGTCGCGCTCGGACCGTCATAAATCACGCCGCGCGGTATACGTGTAATAATATCACATATAGTTTATAACAGAATTACCGAGTCGCCAGTTACCTAATAACACGATTAATAAGCGCAGTAAAAAAGTTATGAAAACCGACGATAACATAGTCGATCGCGCGAAAGTCGAATAGAGTTTTCTCGCGACGCACGCATAAAACGTTTACTGCTCCGGGATAAAAGGTCGGGCGCCCGTAATTAATTTTTCGTCCGGAACATAACCTCCCCCCCCCCACATACACACACACATAGTTATATTGCAGTCATTACAATTATTGTATGCATACACGGTCGGGATATTTATCTCCGGTCGGCGCGACGACGACGGCGAGTCTGTTAATCTCTTCCGCACGCCGGTTCGACTGTATAGTATACACCAGACACCACCTGCTTCTGTGTGTGTGTACACGCACACAAAACTAATTAACTTAACTCGATAGTTTGCTGTTAAATTAATTAATTAGCACACAACGATAGTCGTCGTCGTCGGTAGTTTTTTTTTTTTATATATATATAGTTATATATAGGTTTATATTCACACCAGTCGTGGCGGGTATAGTACACACACAACGGCGGGGGAAGAGGTGGGTGGGGGGTACAGTGGCGTTTAAAAAGTTTTTAATTCGATGTAAGAGTAACATAAATAACGGGCGGCCCGAATAAGAGTTTTAAAACGGTTTTAATTACATTAAAAGGGAAAAACCGAATCGCGCGATATCAATTTTCGTCCGCGAAATCCGCGCACCCGCGCGATAATGGTTGTTAAATAAAATTAAACGGGACCCGACGAAAAATAAAAAAAAATATAAAACACACACAAACGAGAGCGGTTCGATGTTTATTAGCAGACCCTTTCTGGTGTGGCTCCTCGGCGGGTGTAGGTCTGTAATATATATTTGTATAGGTATATGTAGATATTTCGACAAACGGTTGTCGTCGTTGTTGTCGTCGACGACGCCGTCGCCACCGCTTTGAATAAACTCGATAATTCGATTAAAAATGGGGCCCGCGTTCGTACAACAAAATTTATATCTATAGTATATAAATATATTTTAACGTGGATATAGGATGCGCTTGGGGATCGTGTCGCGAGAGAGATAAAAGGGTAGAGAGTGCGTAAATCAAGGTAAGAAGCGGCGGTGGTGGGCCGAGGGGTTAATCAGTTGAAACATTTTCCGCCCACCCTCAACGGCCGAGCACGGCGTGTCGTACACGTTCGTGGTTTAAATACGTGGATCCGTCGCAATCTTCGTTTCTCTCTCTATCTCTCCCTCCTTCTCTCACCCTCTGTCCGATCGCCTATCCCTCGATGGTTTATTATATGATATCGTTCTCTACAGTACATATCATTTACCCGGAAATCTTCTATCGCTCTACTTCTTTAGATCCAAGTTCCATCTTTCGTTCTTTTGATATTATCATACTTTTTGTGTCCTGTAAGCATTATTTTAATAATTACGAGTATTTAGTTTCATATTTACGTATTGCATTTATATTAACTGTACTAACTACAGTCTTTTTTTATAAGCAGCATTAGATAACGGTTTTAACTAATTCTTTCTTATAAATTATACATGATTTAATAATTAAAACTTATATGCCTACAACCTATAATAATATAATTTATTAATGACGAATTCTAATATGAAATAATATACTAGAATAATATCCAAATATATTGGCCAGCTGCGTAGCTCAACTGTTGCATAGTGAAAAAAAAAAATCAAAAAACGACACTGCAGCGTTATTTGTCTTGTTAAGTTAATATTTCTGTATCATAAATTTTTGATTTTGTTATGCTTAGGTTTGAAATGTAGCTATCGATGACTGCAGGTACCTATTCTTAAATTCTATAAGTTTTAATTGACGATCTCTGGTTTATAGACAGTTTACTACAGTATATTTATTTATTATTAAAATATCTATACACGTATCATTATTTCAATAAGAAATAGTCGTCATATTATAGTAGGTAATTGCCAATTGGTCGATCCAACTGCAGGTTACGCATATAATAATTCAATCGAGCGTGCGCAGTATATCACGTTATGATATTATTATACATATTTTATACATGTTTCGCGTACATTATATTATATACGTTTGGTTTATGTAGCTGATCATAATAAATCGTCTAGTGTGTTGCGTGGAGTTTCTTCCTGCAATCATGTAGCAAATATTGTAGGTACATTATACATCAATAAAATTGTCGATATCACTGTAATTGCTCAAATGCGCGCACTCTCTCTCACACACACATACACACATATATTATATATTATATATAATATAATATTAATATTTAACGTATATAAACGAAATATCTTCAACAGTCGTCACTGAAATAGCCTAGGGTTTAAAATTACCAGTAAAATGTTAAAATCAAGTTTTTCCTTAAATGAAACAAAATAATTCTAAATAAAGGTCGATGCACCATTGAACAATTTTTTTTAAGGAATAATGTCATATTATTTTAATATATGATATTACTACCGTGATCAATATATTTACATACGAGAACAAACACAAAAAGACTCGTTTGGCTATATCGTTATAGCAAGTTGTTTTATTTTTTTTTTTAATTTATTTTACACACATAATAATATTATATTATACTTATACAGAACGGTCCGAAAATTAGATTAGCTGCAACGTACACACGTATTCAACAAATTCGTTACTCTATAATATAGGTTGCTCATAAATCATCAAACGTTCTTCGAATACTCAAGTTCTTATTATCTACACCTATATCGCAGGTGCAGCTGTATAATAATAATATGTATTTTAATATGATATTATAGCGTGCGTGATAAGACTGTGAGTACACCGCCCGTGAATTCGCTGTGGAGGTTACTCCCCAGTCATGGGACGAGTTAGAATTTCATTGGAATTAGAAGAGAAAAAAAAGAAAAAATGATGGTATAATATAGGTACGAAGGAAAAAAACCCGTATTCGTATGCTGCAGCATTTGATTTCGTGATTATGGAAAAATATGCAATACAAAAAAACCAACGTGTTTAAAAATGAAAATAAATTATACGCGTCGTTGTATTTATAAAATTTATTATTGGAGTAGGAAAAAAACGGTAATTTGCATATCCGTTTTCGTTCCCGCGCGGATCGTCGACGTCGTCGTTGTACATATTTATATTTATACGTCGGGTTTAATATAATATTATTATCGTGTATAACGCATACGCATATACACTGTCGAAACCGCTTCGGCGACAACCACTTTAACAGGGTGACATGTGCGGGGGTGGGGTATCGTAATATATTATACATACCCTCAGCGCGTGACGTGAGTACAGAAACGGTTCATTTATAAGTCGACCGCTCTACTGTATATTTCGAATATAATTGTTATCAAAAATCACAGGTTATGAGTTTATACAATACGAATTTTTGTATTTTTAAATAAACCTTTTTACTTATTTTGACTAATAAGTAGTTGAATAGTTCATCGGTCTGTGATTTTGCTGCACAAAAATGTAATTGAAATGGTTATTTTACATATTTTTACAACGATAACTTATAATAATATTTTTTACGAGGTGGATGTTTTAGTACTAAAAGATATAAAAAGAGAAAGAGCATAGGTAGGGCTTGTATAAGTAATTTTGTGTTTTTTTTTTTACGAAGTCGTGTAATGTTGAGGTAAAGACAATGCATTGATATTTAATATTATGTAAAGAAAAATTATTTATTTTGCTTGTCTTCTGTAAACTCAAATACTTATCTAAGAAATCTAACCAATTTCAATGTGATTTTTACCTTATTCGGAGAATGTCGTGGTGAGAGACAAACGACTTCGTGTTTTGTTAAAATAAAATAGTATGCTGACTGACGATATCAATAAAATAATTTAATCCTGATATCGTATAGTCATACAATTTATTTTTGAAATACATTTTTATAATGTTATTATTTATTGAAAATTGAAAATCAGAATTTCTTTTGGTGTTTTGCGTGGGAAAAACTAGTTTTAATGAAAACGATAATTGAAACTAAACTTATATAGTAGTACCTAGGTATACTTATAGTTTACAGATTATGGCGTTTACTTACGATTAACCATTGCGTTTTTTTCGCGCACTACACTTGGCCAAACGTACACGCCAAACATAAACGTTTAGATGAATATAAACACGATTGGCTCGCTCCGATTTCCGGTTTTTGGTTTTTTCTTTATTGTCTTCTTTATCTTTTCAGTTTTCTATACCTAGTGGGCACACGTCCAGTCCACCAGCTGATATACTTTCACTGTATTATTTTTATACAAACATAATATTATTATATTATAGTATTATACATGTAATATAATTCGATATCACGAAACGGAAATGTAACTATCTATTTATTTATAGAATTTGTGCATCTGCCATGCAGTTTTTATTTTCTGGGTAGATAAGTAGGTAATATAATATATGTATTGTATTTATATTATTATTTATTACATTATTACCTATAATATCTGTAGAACAAGTGACGAATGTGAATGTTATGACGTGGGTAATTAATTTGCACATGCTATTATTATTATTATCATTATTATTTAGATGTAAATCACAATATAATAACCATACTTGAGAAATATTTTGAGTATCTACTAAAATACAATTTTTATAAAATGTATTTAATTCTGTTTTCTAATAATTACTCTTAAAACATATTAATATTTTTGATAATCTAGTTATTGTTTTCAAATGTTGATGAAAACATAATAACCGAGTTAAAGTGCAATTATTGAATGGTGTTAATACTGTTAATTGTTTATTTTAATGTACTGTGGTAGGTAATCTATAGATTTATTTAAATATGTAGTTAAATAAACCAAAAACTACATTTTTATATTTCATGTATTTTAAAAATTTTCGGAATACTTCGAAAATACTATATTATCATAAATTATAGTATTCACGGAATATAATCTCTTTTATATAGATATTCAAATATTAATTTCCCATAAATACTTTTAAACCTACTCAATTATGGGTATTGAGCGGCACAATAATATAATATTATTATGACGGGTGCCAGTTAAAATCTTTCTATTCAGAACTCCGAAATAAACCGAACTGACAAACGATGGGTTCGATGAAACGGGTATTGGTTGGCGGGTGGCCCTCGACGAGAAAAAAGGATTTGTCGAGTCATTATTTAAGATAAAAGAAAATTCCCAAAAAAAAAAAAAAAACAAAAGTGTGAAGCGCGACGTGCGCTGTATTGTTCTTGCAGATTTGTTGTTTTCTGTAATCCCCGTCCCATTCCCAATGACTTATTATATTTACCATAGCGATTCTCTTGATATAAATATACAGATAACCATTCGCGGGCGTATATATTTCGTTGTTGCGAGCTCACGAAATTGCATTTTAATTATATATTAGTGCCCGGAATCGCCATTCTTTTGTACGCCTTTTAGCTGTTATTTAACGACTTTTATTTTTATTAAAAGAAAAAAAAGTAAAAAAGAAAGAGACAAGGAAAAATAAAGAAAGAACTTTTTACCCTTCTTTACAAAACACCCCGCCGGGAGCGCGTCGCGGTGGTGTGTGCTAGGGTCGTTGTTTTATTTTTTTTCTTCTTGATATATATATATATATATATTCAACCACTACAGTTTAGATATATATATTTCGCCATCCACTTTTCACGCAATTAACTTAACAGTCGAACGACTGGTGCTTTACTTTTCTCGAACATCTTCTCCGCACCCGCTCAAATAATTTATTGCTCCTTGTAAAACTCGAAGAAGCAAAAAATACGAAAAATGCTCCAATCCGGGTCCGGGCCATACATAAATAAAAAGCATATTTTGCGGGATATCTGTTTTCGATGCGAATCTCCAATTGCCGCATCGCGTCACTGTGTTCTATAACAATTAGAGGGAATACGGTACTGCTGTGATTATTGTTATAAGATGTGTGTCCTAAGAGTTTTTAAGAGGATAAGTGCATTATAGAGGACGTGCCATTATCCTTCTATTTCATTGTCTCACAAACTTATTACTGCGTTGGACGCAGGTTCATAGTATAATAACATATTCGTATAGATAATTTACAAAAACAAATACTTTTATCAGTTTTAATATTTTGGTATATCTACGTCATAATCGATCACAACAAATAGTAATAAATAGCTAGGGCCAACATATCACTCGATGTGTCACACACAATTACATTTTGGTAATATAGATCAAAAATAATATTGGCACGACTTTTGAATTGAAATTAACAAATACCATATTATATTTGACTTGTTGTTGAAATCATTAAAAAAAAAAATAGTGAATAAATAAAAAAGAGATTATTTTAAACGTAATTTTTGCTATGAATCAATGAACTACGATGTTCGTTAGTAAGACTGCAAGATCACACAAGCGGGTACGACGTGCTATTAATTAGAAGTGCTGAATTGCTTAGCACCATCTTTTCTCCACTACCATTTTGGCGAGGATGTGTTTAGTATCTACGTCGTATAGAATATATAGATCTATCTATACATATATGTCATACTATAAAATGCAGTATAACTGGGCCTCCACACGAGATTTTCTCAGTGAGGCCCAATAATCTTTCGATGTTATATAAAATAAATAATAATAATGATAAAAAAAAAAAAAAAGTGATCGGGTTTTAAATCTATTTCACGATTTAGCGATTGCAGGCATCGTACCGTGATTAATAATTAAATATTACTCGTGTCAAACGCGCACGGCCGTGGTACATATCATTTTTTATCCGAGTGACCGTACAGTCTCAACTTTGATTGGAATTACAAGACTAATAATAATAAAAAAAAGAACTGTTTTTACAATTATTTAGAATATTGTTGCGGCCGAAACCGGTTCGGTTCGTGCCTCATCGACTTGTGCAATATACGCGTACCTACCTCCTTGTGCGCTGTCGTACGCCGTTCGCAAGTTGCAAAGCGTAAAATACTCGTATTATATACACACATATAGTATACTATATAATACACTATAATATTCTATTATACATAGTGACCTTCGATAAAGTCGAAATGCAATATTTATACACATTTTATCCGCACACGTAGGTCGTAAATTAGTATTAGCGTCTCCGCTATATCAGTGTATATAATATTATATGTGTGTGTGTGTGTGTGTGTAGAATATTGACCACGCCTTCGCTGGATGAATTTCTGCATAAGCCGTACACGCTATATGTATACTAACACCACTTGTGAACTTTGACAATGTCATTGTGAGCCGTACATGCCAGTATATACATATTTATACGCGTATCTAACATGTATTACATTTTAAAACTATTTTAAATTTTTAATATGTTGGATTATTTTTTTCGTAATTTTGGGTAATTTTTTTCGTTTTTTTTTTTTTTTTTTGTTGTCGCTGAATCAGTAATCGCGGTACACATCATAGATATTATTATTTATTAGTAATTTTTTTGTCACATTATACGCATTAATAACCACATACAGTTTAAAAGTATAATGTGTATAAAATATTCAGTAAATGGTTTGCTATTTTAATTTGTTATGTATTTTTAGACTATATCATTGGGTAGGTATATCGAATATTTAGTTGGATAATTGTTCGAAAATAAATCATGTCAATTTACTCGTTCTTTTCTACTAAATTACATTATTATAATACAAGTACTTAATAGTTCTACAATAAATTAAATTTATATTTTATATAACTTAACATCCTATATACAACTTGTTATAATACCGTACAAAGTATAATACACGCAAATCGCCAAGTATATTCATTAAAGAAAACAGAATTTTAACTGAGTGTGTTAACGATGAGTCCTAGTTTAAGATCTGTTTACGATCATCAGTCGTCGAGCTCTAACTTTTATCGTGTATTTTATATTGTGACGTAATTACAATATTTATCATTTATTACGATATTGTGCCTATATTATTACGTATATTATTGCGCAGGTCGGAAACGCTTTTAACGAGAACCGTTGTACATCTACTATCATATAATTTATTAATATATTGAGGTAGATATATAATATACGTTCATTTATTATTATTATTATTTATTTATTTTTTTTTTTTTTTTTTACTCGAACACGATTTTCGAATTAATATCGAGAAACTGTTAAGTTATTTACGCGCGTACGTTATACACTGCACATATATATATATATATATAGGTACAGACGATTATATCTCACGACGAATATACGTATATTCAGACGACTGCAAAAGAGTGAGAGAGCCCGGATGTCAAAGACGTTGCATATTTATTTAAAACGATCAGATTATGTGTATAGATATAATATATATTATGCTCGCGTCGGGCATATATGAATCCATTTTTGTACCGTCACGAATCATTATTATATTATTATTATTATATTGCTCACGTATGTACGCAATTATTTCATTTTTACACACTATTGTGACGTTTTGTGCATAATATTTATGCGCTCCGATGTGAAGATTATAATATTATTACAATCTATACCGTACGCGTGTCGCGTATTATAAGACGACGGCAACGACTACAATGACGATGTTGATAATGATAATAATGGTAATAATAACGAGAGCTTTCTCGGCGTAGGGACTTATTATTATTACTATTATTATTATTATTATTGTTATTGTAACGATATGCGCGACCCGTCTACGTAAGTACGTATAATAAAATAAAATGATAAATACACCTGCATAATATATACGTATATAGGTACCTATAATATGGGATGTACACCGTACAAGTAAAAATATGAAATCGTCCTCCGAAAACGAAACCCACACGACCTATGTTTTTACCACGCGTACACGACGTATAGGTATATGGGTTTATATAAGGTGTACCTATATTATGCACGCGTTTTCGATTTAATTTATTTTTCTGTTGCACTTATCGTACATTTTCTGTTCGTATTTAAATATTACATTTATACATATCCCCCACTTCTTAACATTGATTGCATATTATACATACCTATATACTAGCATTATTATTATGGTTGTCGTCGGAAAGAGAGTCGACGTCATAATAATAATAATATCAGAGGAGAATGTATATTATATTATTATTATATTATGTATATTATAATATTATAAAGTAGCGTATTTTTATTTATTAATTTATTATAACACGGGCGTCATATTATGTATATACATATACCTGCAGGCTTGCAGCAGTTATGCACCTATAAGCAGCGTTGACCTTAAGCGACTATATTATAATATACATCTGCAATGGTGGCGCCAAGTCATGGTACCTATCTATATGAATATGTTATTTATGCTTTTTTTTTCTTTTTACATATTTTGTACTTCTTTCATCTCGGCTTGTGGTGCTAAAATAATTCTTGTAAATTATAATCACGACGCTCATTCGTTATATTTATCTATTTTATGGCGATGGGTTAATTCATTATCAATATTATTCTCTAAATAATATTTATGAGCTCATTTGCCGCGAACTTTTCGAGGAGGTTTGAATAATATTAGTTATTGATTTTTATCAAAAAATATTTAACATTTTAAATTTATTACAGTGATTACTTGCTGGTTATTTGACGACAAACAAATAAAATAAGCTATACTATTAAATATTATACAGGTACCTACATCTCAATTCAATCTATAATAATTATTATTTACATCGGAAAAAATCAAGAAAAGTAACATTTGAAATTATTTACTATCTTTAATAAATAATAGGTACAATAAACGCATTCCTATATTTTCGATTGTTGTTACGTTTGGCCGGCTACGATCCTATTGGGCGGTGTAACATATATAATAGTCTATGTATTGACGTAAATCAAGTGCTTATATATTTACGTAGGTACGAAACTGTTCAAACACAGGAGGTTATCTCACTCTTACGTCTATTATATGTATATATATATATTCGACTATCGAGTATATTTATTGAGAGAGAAATATAATGCGAATTTGGGAATATAGTGGGTTTAAGTGTTGCCTCCCGGCGCTTTTTACTTAACCTCCGGCACCGCTGGGAAAAGCCAAAAATCGCGCCGGTCAGACATCTCTGTACACACGAGTCTCTATCCGCCGCGTGGTGTACGTGGAAAGTCATAAATCGTGTCCACCCGCTACAAGATGAATGTGTGTATAATAAGCACTTGTGTGTATACAATATATAGTGTAACGGTAAGGGTAGTACCTATAGAGGTCCGCGTTCGGTGCCCAAAATCGATCTCTCGCGGGACCAATTGACGGAGACGATTCGGGGAAAAAGTGAAAAATCGCTGGGCGTATGCAGCATGGAAATATATTGTGCACCATCGATAAAACAACATCGCTGTAAACGCAGTATAAAAATATATATTGTAAGACATGATATTATAACCGGTCATTATACTCGCACGCGTCGAGTTATATCGTCGGAGGATAAAGATATAATATATATTATGACAGCTGCGATATAATAATGGTGTAAAATGTAAGTAAAACATGATATTATATGGTACGCATATAACATATATTACGGTCAATGATGATGATGATGTTTTAACGATAACGCTATTGGCTATACGACAAACTAATCTTATTTGGACAAATATTTTTGAATAGAATCAAAATTCTTCGACTATAATAATATATAGGATTACTTGTATTTTCGATTATGGAATAAAATGAAACTTATTATTACGAAAGTTGGATGAATTTATCGTTTACAAAGGAGTTAATAAGTTGCATATGAGTTTAATTTGTTAGCTTTTTTCTAGGTTGTTTAGAAAAGATTTTTAATTTTCTTGTCTGGTAAGCTTTTAAAATAAGTAGGTACTTATAATCAAATATAATAAAAAAAACATCTTATAGTCCAAGTAAAATTAATTTTTGGGGGGGGGGGGGGGTTCTATTAAATATTCTGTAATAATTTATCTACTTTATAAATAATGAATGATTGTTACGAGTAGGTACATTTTATTATTTACCACATTCATAAAACAATGATCATTGGTCATATTCTTATTAAATTCAAAATTGTTATGAAAAAAATGCGAAGTCATCATAAAAATATCATGTATAAATATTATGTTTTATATTGTTTACCTTCTTGATATCGTATGAGTGAACGACCGTTCGTCACTAGGTTAGGTTAAAGCTCTCTTTCCTACGCCACGTTCTATAACCGAATCACTATACCGGTGAAAACAGACAATTGCGATGTGTCCATCATGCGAAAAGCGGGTGGTTAAGGATTATATTATTATTATTATTATTATTATCGATGTTGCAAACAACATACAATGGTAAAGATAATATATAAATAGTTGACGACGCGCATTTTCGCAGGGCTTGTCGACAAAAAACACACAAAAATAAAAAAAGGGGAAAATCACGTCGTGTCCGAATCGAATAACAATAATTCCAAACTATATAATATTCCGCCGTTCGTGTGTAAGAATACAAGTAAAAATATGTACATTGATAATTTAATAATAAAAAATAACGTCGACCGGTCGGTCGGGCGCGCTGGGTGAATAACAAATGAGTGCCGGGTCAGCTTTCTTTTTTTTCGGATTCCGCGTTCAAAACATTTCGTTAACCGTCAACAAATCCCTTTTTTTCGACTAGACGACTCGGCGTCAGAGTGCATTTGCACATATAATAGGTACTATATACGTATACATGACCCGACGGTGGTTTTTTTTTGTACCACACAAATTCGTTTATCCACTTTTTATTATTGTATTATCAATTCCTGGGGGAAGGGGATTGTGCGTAATGCTATATATAAACATAAATTGTGCTGCGCTCGCTGCAAAGAAGACCCATTCGTCGCTTAACTGCGATTTGACATTTCGTACCCGGGTCGCCGACATTTACGATATTGTGCGCTCGGTAATTACTTCGATTACACTCGACCAAAAAGGTTAATTTAAATATCAAAAACCGAACGACGTGGAATGTCGCGACCGCTGTGGCTAAATCCGTTTGCGTGTATATAAAAATTGTAACTTCATATTACGAAAAAATGACAATATCGACTGTCGTATATAATATTATTGTTATTACTCGGAGTGGTATAAGCGTTGATAGTGTGAGCGCTCACTGCTAAATCTGCACGTTTTAAGTTAAAGCCTACAATATTGACTGAGTGATAATGTAGCAAAAATAATTTTAATTATATAATTATCGATTTTTTACCAATTTCTAAACGTCATCAGTGATTACACTATTCTTAAACATATTGGTTTAAATTGGCCACAGAAAGAATGAAATATAAAAAATATTATCATGAATATATATAATAAATTTAATTATCATAATATTTGGTTTGGAAAGTTCAATACTGAAAATAATAATTTATATATTATGTACTACGTTTCAAGTTTCTAAAAGTTAATGACATTCAAACAAATTAATTTAATACATATTTTAAAATATTTAATTGTTGTGTGTGAAATCACTGGCCCCATATGAATTTGCTCAGCGGGTTCCCATTATCTTTTAAAATAAATAAAAAAACACATATTCATATTATTGTTGTTGTTTTTTTAAGGGTCTTGTTTTTTTTACCACTAAAAAGTCGTAAATTGTTTGCTTTTTAATGTTTTTTATACGTAACGGTGGTGTGAAATGTTCGTGAGTTTGTAGGGGAATGATTGTTTTTATTTTCAACCCCTCTCCTGCAAAAAAATCCGACGGTTATAGGCCCACAACTTAACCGAACAAGGCATCCCTAATTTGTTACACATCCGTCAAGAGACCAATCCCGAGAGGGGTTATATTTACTGTGTACATTAAAGTACCTGACAACAATTTGGTCTAATAGCCAGATAATATAAAAGGGTGTGAGAGTTTTGCTCCCTCTTTGCGGATTTTGCCGCCACAAAATCACTCGCGAAATCAGTTGTTCGACGTGTCATTTATAATTTAGCTACCGCCGTCATGTTATCTTATACCCCGTGCGTTTATCGTGTCAAACCTAACATTGTGTTATAAACTTTTTTCATTCTTGTAATATTACTGTTAGTTTAAAAATATAATAGAATATACAATCGGCATGTTAAATATCTTTTAACGTGCATTTCCTCTCAGTTTCTCCACAATTCTTCATAAATATACTCGTTTATTGAAATTTTATTACAAAGTTTGAGCAATGAACCAATGGACTTTAAGACAAAAGTAATATGAAATATAATTTTTAAATGATAAATCGGTTTTGTAAACTCTTAAAATGATTTTACGCAGTAGTTCAGCATCTATAGTTAAGAACCACAATGGTGATCTGGTGGCTTTCTCATCATACGTATACAACGTGTGTTCGTATAATAAGTATGTGACGCGATTCAGAAAGTACAAAAAAAATACATTAGGACTTTATAAGAGATAATTCAGCTGTGTATAAAATGAACTATGAAGAATCATTAATATCTATGAACAGTATAAACAAAAAAAAATGAAACATTTCCGTTTTATTTTTATACTTACTGCGGTATTAGTATTAGTGTGTTTGTTGAATGGAATTTATATATTTTAAACTAGCAAGTTTAGTTGACTGAACACATTGTTTTAAATTTGAGGATATATTTAGAGGATTATATTCTGATTTATTTTAATCTACTTAATATATCTACTTTATATTTTAATAACTTTAAGTTATTATTTCTTGGCGGTTCGGTGCAAGTGCACTTATTGTATCTAAATGTAATGGTAACATAATGCATATAATTTTATTTAATCTGGATACTTTCGTGTAACCCCAAAATATCATTCAATCAGAATACTTTGGCTTCAAAGTAGATCAATTTGAGAACTACTGGTCTAATTAAACCGAAACTGTGGTTTGCGCCTAAAACTCATTACGCAATGTATGTATAATATACGGAGTATACGCAAAGTACGGTCACGCGCTGAAAACGGTTTTCAAACGACGCGTCGTAGAGACGAGGAGATATTATTATGATAACAATAATAATAATAACAACGATAACACTTAGGGTAATCACAATGATAATATCGTAGTCTAATCTTTACATTTTCGTTAGATAACCCGTTTTACTTCATACGCGATAATTATAGCAGTTGTAATACTAACGTGACAATCTGTTTTTTATCGTTATTATTATTATTATTATATACATAATCATTCTATAGCGATAGTTAGGCTGTACTTGTGTATGAGATTTTCGGAATTTTTTTCATCGACTGAGGCTAGACTATTGCGTATAATTACACACATCAGTAGTTATCATGCATTACACTTTGGGTGAAGCTTAATCTTCGACGGAACGTGCTCGGAGATCGTCGTTGATTAAACTCGTAGGTACAATACACAATATAAAATTATATTATATCATTCATGATTACAGTATTGTTGACTCGTATAGTTATTGTTAAACGTTCGGGTCCTGTTTAAATCTAAATATTATTATGGGCATATTCGTGTTTTATTTATACACCATTCAAAATAAATTGCGCCACAAAACTGTTTTACAACGCCTGCAGGTTACTCATAAATGATTACGAATAATGCGATGGGTGGTGTGTGGCAAATATCAAATGTTATATCGTGATAAAATATCAATTTAAAATGAAAAAAAAAAGTTTTCCACCTTACAAAAAAAATTTACATTTCTAAAAAATAGCCTCTGTAGGTACCTACGTGCCAATGCACACATTAATGTCGTGTATGATTTGCGCGGGTCATAAGATATAGTATAGAATGACTAGGGGTAGAGTAATCGATAAATGTGCACTCCTGTACTTAAATATGAGTTATGTACAGTAGCATCATCAGAGAACAGGTTTTGGTTTATCCATGGTTGTTTTAGTGTTCAATGATATTTTAATGGTTCTTCAACTGTCTTATTATTGTAAATCTTGACTATACCAATGAGTATTTTATGAAACTTTCCTACCTTTCTGCGAAGCTACCTGTGAAAAATATTATTTTATTAAATACGTTTCGTTGTGTCCATTGTTAAACTCTTATACGATCATTGAGCCACTAGTTTTCAACGTTACATATAAATATTATATGTGATGGTATTTTATTTTTTTCTATATTATATATCATATTATATTAATTGTATTCTTATTGTGTTGAACAGCGCGTAATACTTATATGATATACAATAATAATATATACAGGTGACAGCAGGTCCATATTATAATTACGACATAATAAGCTATACCTATTATTGAATTACGTAATGAATCCTAATCGCGTTATTACGAAATCGTACGCTTCTTCCAAAACTCGTTTTATTATGTTAATATTGTTCACCCGTACGTTTGAAATTTAAATAAACCATATAAATACTAACACAAACACACATTAGGTTCATGGACATGGACAAACGGATGTACACGTGCGGGAGTCAATCATTTATGTTATTATATTTTAGAATATGGGCAAGATCTATGATAGGACTTTGGGTGTTGGATGTGTATGTTAGAGATGTAGCATGTACTCGTACGTACATTTTTTTACTATACTGTAAAAAAACAATTTTTCTACTAATAATATGATTTAAAATTTATCCATACACACACCAAACGAAAGAAACAAATTAAACTTCGTTGATAGGATCGACATAGTGAAACTATGTATTATAACTAAATATACCAATTATATTATAAGAGTTGTGACTAAGAGATAATAAACTTATTATACAGAAATATTTTAAGCACGTAGAAAATAATATTTATATACCTAGGTAGCTTAATAAATACTTGTTCCTACACTTGACACCGGTATACTGTATAGTATTTTAGTAGTTGCCTACCGGTATTAAAATATTCCTGTCACTATTAAATAATTGTATTCAATAAAGAATTTTAAATGCAATTTGTTAGCATTGAATGTAGTTAGGTACTTGTACCTATATAAATGAGACAGTTTCTTTAAATGTTTAAGGAATAAGTACATTGTTAGCTAAAGTTATGTTGAATAAACTTTTACAAAACGAACACAATAGGTACTAAGTTTACATTTATTAAACAAAAATTTGTTTTCTTTTAATACTTCACGCATAATCGTGACGTGTTAAATTTTATAATTATATTGCGGGTATGATATATTAGAATAAGTCGCTCCTACCTATGACAAAATGTAGATGACAGTTTTTTAGATTTTAAAAAAACTAAGCTGTTTTATAAAGATTATATTTTTCTACTCTATCCTACATACGAAAACTGGTGAATTAGACCTTATTACATAGTCAGCTTAAGTACTTATTATACCTTATTATACTTTTCCAAAAAAAAAAAAATTACGCACAGTGGAACTCGCCGAGCTCAGACCTCGCCGGTTTCGCCGACGACGGATACGTTCACGCTCAAAAAGTTACCAGCGAAACCGGTATCAGAATTTATTTGAATTCGGCGGTCGACGGTTTATCTATATTTGAAACGATATAAATATTATTTATGAACCTCATAACGTCCGTAAGAATGTTCTAAACCGTATTCTCCGAGCTATATGAACTAAACATTATTCATATATCATTATTATTACTATTATTACATTCAAATTCATATGCCTATTAAATAAAGTTATAGTCCGCATTAATAATCCAAAAAATAGTTTTGACATTTGTAACATGGAAAATGAATCCGAGTACTCGAAAATCGCTCCTTTATTAATATAATATTTTAACGCTACATCAACGATCTATAATATAGATTTTATATTATACAATATATTATATTTAATACATTTATGATTATACGCTGTAATACTGCACGCTGTGCTGGCTGTAGCAGAAAACCTTTATGCCGCTAACTCCAGTTCATTTAAGCCACATAGATAATGGTGAACCTGGTAATAATTTACAATATATACAGCATGATTCATTTAAAAGTCTACACTTATTATTTTGACGTTTTAACTTTTTTGAACATTTTATTTTTACATACTTCGATGAATGCTATTGAAATTACAATATTTTAAAAATTAAATTTCTTAAATTGCCATTCGAATCTGTGGAAAGGCTTCAAATTTAAATGGAACACCTTGTACATAGAGTTGTACGTTGTATGCGATTTTTTTTTCAATTCGTTTGCGGTGTAGTCGGTGTACAAAAAACAGAACTACTACGTGCTGTAGTAAGTAATGTGGACCATGTGGTGTACCTGCCTATATTATAATAATATTAAAATTTATAAAATATAAATAATAAATCATCCTACGAAAAACTTCTTTAATATTCTTGGACATGTTAGGTTAGGCTGTTTGAAATAATAATGAAAACAAATTCAAAATACGATCGTATATTATATATTATACCTATATACAATATACATATTACATATGCGTAAGAAATATGTAGGTATAATATATTTTATGTACACAACACGAGTGGTTCTATACAATTTAAATTACAAATTTCTCGATCGTATATAGTGTCACATTAAAGATTTTTATATTATATATGTATACGTATATTAAGAATGTTTTTTCAATTTTTAATATTGTTTTGCTGTATCGTTTTTCAAAACATTAATTTTTTTATCGATTGCGTACAGTTCTCTGTAATTAATAATATGTCATCATAAGTAGTGGACCCATTTGAATTAATTTAGCTTTAATCGAGTTACTTTATACATATCCACACAAATACCTATCTACAGATTGTATAACAATTATATTTAATAAGTAATATTTATCTTAATCCGACGAGTAATTATTAATCACCCTAAGTTTTTATATCATTAAATATATAATAATGTAATGCATTTTCTTTTCTTCATAATAAGATGATCTTAATAATAAAAAGTAATAATATTATTATTATTTGCGTTCAATAAAATATTGAAGAAAATACCTTATTTATTTTTTGATCATATAGGTATTAGCTATATAATAATATAGTCGACCTTATTATGAGTTTATTTTAAATAGATTTTAAATTATAACTTATAAATGTAAATATTTTTTTATTAGTAATTATTGATAGATAATTATAGTATATAATCTAAATAAAATTGTAATGTAAAAAAATTATTTAAAATTGTTAGTGAAACATTCTTAAATCAGTTAAAAATTATAAATTTTTATTGACTAATAATAACAATGAATTTGTGACTGTAGAAGTATAAATATATTTTTATTATTATATTTTAGTTCCATATATTTCATTCAGTTACATTTTTTCTGTTTGGTCAATGTCATAATAATTCTGTTCGGTATCTATTGTGGCAGTCATTGGAACATCAATAAGAAAGTATTGGTACGAATTATCACTATATTTTGGTTGACTTCGTGACAAAAGCAACCTATATTGATTTATTATAAAATTAATAATTCGGTAAAATAATAATTAACGGTTTACCTGTCGTAATATGGGAATATTATACCTTTTAATATTTTCGGTGGACGCAAATAACACTCAACCAGATGATTGAGAAACTATAAATAGGTATATAATATTGTACATAATTATAATATTATACTCATTACTCACGTATATACTCTTTGAATATCACAGTTAGACGTAGGTACTCTTACTCCATAATGTTACTTGGATCAGTTACCACCATTATATACAAATCGAAATCGATATTTCGACACAATAAAAAATAAAAAATAAAGAAATTATAATATATTATCGGTAGTGTGTTTTAAACATTGTGCACTCGGCTATTGGATAACGGCTATAAATATTAAATAGGTACACATTATATACGACAATATATTATATTATAAATACTCACACACTCATACACACCCATACACTCACTCTCACGAATGCACGAAAGCTTAATAAACACGCATAATGCGTGCGTACGAAGGTAATTTTTATTTTACCACAAAGAAACTTAATGTACCGAAAACTTATCGGGTATATCTAGTCGCATATCTAATAAATATATATATATATATATTGTATGTGTATGTATGTATATGTATATTGTATGTATGTATGTACGTTTAATGGATTTCCGCGATTTTTGCATTGTTGCAGAACGAAAAACCCGAGGTGAAACAGAAATGGGCGTCTCGGCTTTTAGGAAAGCTTCGGAAAGACATAACTCAGGAGTGCCGGGAGGATTTTGTGCTGAGCATAACTGGCAAAAAACCGGCCATGTGCGTGCTGTCCAATCCCGACCAAAAGGGCAAAATGCGGCGCATCGATTGTCTCCGACAAGCCGATAAGGTATATTATTATTCATTTTGGTTGCATCGTACAACATTATTAATATATGACATAGTAGGTAACCGTGTGTGGTAAAATACTAACAATAATACAATACGATTATGCATAACAATCGGATTCAGACACTGGTTGATTTTTTGTAATTTAAACTTCACGAAAACCGATTTATATATTATGTATATATTATACTCGTACGCACATTTGCACACGATTATAATATATTATTATGCTTACAAATAAACATTTTACAATTGCTTACATTTTTAATAATTTTTATTTACAGTAGCTATTTTTATTAGAAAGTTGGTAAAATTCAAAGTACTTGTATTTATGCAATTATAGTAAAATTAATATAACTTGATTATTCTTATAAACAGCATAATAATATATTATACATAATCTCAGTGTTGTGTATTTAGTATGATTTTTCAGAATATATATTATTATGTAAGCATACATACATATAATCTCAATAACATCGCAATTAACGACAAAATATATCAAATTATATAACAATAAACGCACGTCTTAAATACAATTGATCGTAAATTAAGTACAAAATAAAAAGAAACATGGAACTTTTTTACGATTCAATTTTGTAAGCTAATATACGAGTAAGAAACTAACCCTTTAAATGAAAATGATTTCTATTGATTTTCAATAACTCGCTCTATTTTAACAATTTTATATTTATTAACAGATAATATATGTTTTTATTTTATTTTTATTTTTTATATTATATATTAACAAAACGTAAATATATTTTGCATGTGATTTTTCATGTGCCCTTTATTTGAATTGATGATCAGGGACTTGAATAATTAGAAATTATAAAATCGCATTACTTGTATAATACAGTTGGTAAATTTATAAATACTCTTATTGAAGTAAGTAGTCGTATGTCTTTTTTTCATTATACCCAACATAAAATTGTATTAAGATAACTTTTCATTAATAATTACTTAGGGAAAGCTGCGATAAATTTTGTTTTGTTTTTTCATCGTATTCAAACAACTTAAGTTCCCTAAAATAAAATGATAACATAATATTTGGAAATCAGAAAGTCATATGACAGTATAATCAAAAAGTCCAAAAAAAGTGACATTAAACTATTTTTTTACACAAATTAGGATACTCTGGTACTAAACAATATTTTATTTTTTATTCGCTTCGCACATACTATAATATATTATACGCAATGACTAGAATTCTCGGATATACCAAATTTGAAATATAATTTTAATTTTGATAAATAATATGCAATTAAATTTACACAACAAGCATATCTAAATAAGTGAATAAAAAAAATGAATGAAGCTTTTAGAAGTTGATGATGCTTTTTATGTTTGTAACTAATCGTAGATTTTTATTTTATCCCCGAGAAGCAGTGACCATGACAAATCGGCACAATTAGAATGTAAATTCTGGCAACGTATTTATTGTTTATGTTATATAATATTATTATCGTTATACATGTTATAATATATAGACACTGTGCGCATAGTTTAGTTGTAATTTCTGCGGCGGTGAACGAATATTTTAAATGTCAATGCCTATAATGTATTTACAGCCTCGCTTACGTTGTGTGCCGCCCTTTCTAAAGTCATCCAATCGCAGCCACTATCAATTATTATTATATTTATATGACAATAACTATTTCCGATATTATTAATTATTACACTTAATATTTTTTATTGATAAAATAATATATTTAATAACATTACATTTAAAATAAAAACAGTTGCCTTGTACAAATGAATACATACATATTTACATACATACAAGACATTTTTATTTAGATTTCTCTAAAAAAAAAAAAAGTAATAAATAGACTCTATAATAAGGTACTGTGATTATATTTTTATTTACTATAAAATTAGATTTACGTATAATATATTATATATGTATCCTGTTTTCGGGCTGTTTATATCTTTAGTCGATAAAGACCTATTCAAACATAATATAATATACATAGTATACATTATACAGTTTACATTATAAAGTTCGACTAGGTTTAGTGTAACTAAAATAGAATGATTCATGTTATATTATTATGATTCTTTTAAGTATAATTCGTTATATAATAATAACATGTTCTACATTGTTTTAAATGCTTTAATGCTATCGTTAAAATGCGTACTGTATTTTAACAGTTCGCAGTGCTCAAAATGTTATATGTCGGCTCACTGTATATAATACTGAATAATAATATATAATATCTTTTGCGAGCGAGTTGAAGTGTTGTCGATTATAAGACTCATATTGATGGTAGTGCACACATAGTCGTATTTTTATTTTGAATTTTAAGTACATAGGTACATCTTATTATTTTATTTTTTTATTCTGTAGTTAAAATAAAAATGTATCCCATGATACTACCAAAAAAAGTATTTTTTTTTTTGTTAAAACCATTCGGGATATAAAATTTATTCGGTCGCACCGTTATTAAATTCACAATATAACAATATAAATGTACGGTTGTATTTGAATATGTCTATATCAGGCGTAAATTTTAAATGCAGTGTATATGTCACATGCAATTGTAGTAGGTACCGTGAATTTTTTGATGTTTCTATTTTTTCTCTGAGATTACTTGTGACGAAAAATAGTTTCGTTTGTCGTTAAAATATCACAGCACCCGATCGATAATTATTTAATAAAGCGTCCATACGCTTTAATATATAGGGCCGAAACCGCACAGATTAAAACCGACGGCAGACTACTACTGCCTTTCCCACATCACGTCGCCTCGTAGGTACCGATGTATTTTTTTTTTATCCTTCTTCGTAGTTAACACTTTTTACACATTCAGTTCACGTGCCATGCCGCTGCCGCCGCCAACGTGTTCAGTTCTCACAAAAACGAACGCTCGGCGACCTAGCGAGCACGTCGTCGTCTTCTCAACCGATACCCACGCCGTATTTAAAATATCGTGTTCAGTCTGTTTCCTTCCTCCGTGCGCATACGACACGTCTTCAGTCATTACACCAGGACGAAGGAGACAGTATGCGTTCAAAGTGATTGGGCGAGGGAAGGGGAATATCATTAGAGGAAAAAACGTTTGAAACTACAATGATATGGTTATTTATAATATACGACTACACCGTTACGACCGAACGTATTTATAATTGCATTCTATATTTTAATGTCCATACGATGATTATACAATATCAATTTCGCTGTTAAATCACACTTTTATAAAATCTCAAACACATACCTAACTGAAATAGTATTTGCATTTACGAAATGGACAGTTTTGATAAAATTTAATGACGAATAAACATTGAAAATTTACTTAGAGTTTCCTTGAACCATTATAGTATGGTTGTCACATGATAGTTATTCGTTTTTATCGAGTCAATATTGTTTTTCCCTTCGTCAAACCTGTATTGTCGGTCGGGTAGACATTGTATATTATGATAAAATTATGTATCGATTTTGAAATACTTACTACTCTTATTTATATTTATATTTGTGTGTATAATTTGAATACATTATCTTAAACTCGTACTCATTTTAATTATTTCTAAACCTTTTATAGGATAAAATATATATAGATTCCCAATGAACATCATAAACAAACGTATATTTCCTATAATTCGTTGTTCAGGCGTATATTTTAATATAAAATATGTAATTATTAATGATTATAATGCAATAAATATTCAATAATATGCAAGGGAAATTTAAATTATGTTTGACAAGCCAATGCAATTACATTTAAAAAATAACAGATTGATATAACCTAGACCTAGGCAGTATTATTACCTTGTATTAAGTTGGTAATATTCATTAAATAGAAATAAAATAATAAATAACTCTAAAGATAAGACCTCGCCACCTCAAAAATTATAATGAATGCATGATGTATTAATTAACCATATTATTATCGTTTTATAAAATTTCCTCTATACACCAAAAAGTTCAGCACTGAACAACTTTTCAACAATACTTGAAGACCCTCTCAAAGAAATATGAAATTTAGCTCGCCTTTTGTTGAATATATTAAATAAGATTAATGATCTAAAAACCAAAAATAAATATTAATATTGTGAATAGTTTTAATAGTTCATTATATCGGCATGGAGATTTTTTTTATTTCCTATTAAGGATTCAAAAGCAAGAGTCATTAACCTACTTTTAGCTTAATTATATAAGTTAGTGGACAAAATAAAAGGAAAAGGATTTACATTATTTGCAACTTTTTACTTAAGTGTTTTCTTCATTCAGTGCTAATTAAAGAAATATTGAGTCAGTGAAAATCCTTCATGCTTCAACCTAGTTTTAGTGCTCGGGCACTATATAGTTGGAATCAAATAATTAAAAAATATTGTACATCGTATACTCTGATGAATTTTAACAAGCCATATTATGTCTTTTTATACTTTTTATATCTACTGGAAAGGCAGACCTACGACAGTAGTGTACCCGTATAGCCTACCTACAACGCCGTCTGATCATAATTTTTATGTTGCCATGAAGATGAAAACAGGAACAATGGGCCAAGTCAGAAAAAATCAGATTATTTTTGTGTTACATATTTGACGTTATAATTTTTAATAATTTCTCTGTACGATATACATATTTTATAACATTTCTGATATGTCAATAGATATACCTATATACTATCTGTATAATATCTGATGAGTATTAGATCAACCTCAATTATAGTGCTTATTCAGTAGTTATGTATATTATTTTGAATAATAATTACATAATATAATGTGATATTGTCCAGTAAATTGCTATATTGTTATCATATATTTTATTATAATAATTAACTTCGGCGTACTTACTTGTAACATGTTTTCAAATGCTTTTCTTAATTTCGGTATATACTTCAATCTATGACTCGAATACTTCTAACTTTCGTTTAATGAGGTTCGCCTTACGGGGACATATCTTCTTTAATTTAAATAGTTAATCTAGTTAGTAGTTAGTAGTTTATCTTGACAATTTTTCATTCATTATACCATGCGTAGCAATTTAAAAAATTCTATAAACTTTTTTTTATTGTCTGGACATGACGTACTGTACCATGATAAAATAATATTTATATAAATGCAATGAAATATGTGTATGTCATCGAATTGGTGTTAAATAAATTAAAAATAAATATTACTGTTAAAAAAAAATATTGAGTCTATCAAGTCCAAGTTTAATACCGATAGTTGTATTAGAACATTCAGAACATTTTTTTATCACTTCTCCCTCCCCTTCAGTGGTCGAGCCACTGGGTATACACACGTATACATAATAATATTATAATATAACACGGTTACATATTATAATACGCATAATAATAATAGTAATAATAATAATAATAACAACAACAACATAGTAGGTACCTATAACGTGTGCAGGTGCAGAAATTCCGGTCGTAAATCGAATCCGATAGTAATAAATCAGGTGCCATATAATAATATATACACTGGTACACGCAGGTATATTATAATACGCGTTTGATGTAGGTACATCGTCTTCGCCGTCACACGCGTCAGGTATACCTTACGCGTCCTCTTCCGCGCGTTATATTATATAGACCGAGCGTATTATATTATATGGCAAACTACAATGTATCGGAGAGACGTATATTGTCGGGTAACCAATACCTATACGCATTATGGGCACTTGTATAATATGTAACTACCCATAATATATTCGAAACGAAGACAAAAACAGAATAAAAAAAAAACACGTCTCCCGACAACGTGACGTTTTCGGTTTACGATATCATGCCGCCGTCGTAGTAGGTTATAATATGTACGCCGTAGGAACCAATAATATATATATATATATATGCTGTACATAGTGGCGGTGTTCGTATGAACGTTATGTATATTGTTTTGCTGCTCTTGTTGACGCGATGTAACTACGCGTATAAATCAAAAAGACGCTCGTGGCGTGGTCGTCTCGGCGGTGCCTATATCGTGGCGGTCGGTTACGTTGTTATTATATTTTTACCCGTATTTTTTTCTACACAATTCACTACACAACATTATCATAGTTCAGCTGTACACACGCCTACGCACACGCGACATACGACATATCGTGTACACTACTTGCACGGGCACGATGACGGGTAGTAGGATAATTTAAGTCACTATCGTTTATAGTCATTTTGAGTCCTACGGATCGGGCGCGAAACAAACGCGATTTCAATACAATACGATATAATATTATAATCCAGTTGGCATATTCGTATACCTACTATAAATGTGTATAGGTACGTTTTAAGTGACAATTTCAACTACAGATACCGTGGTTATGTATGTGTGAGTTATTATTATATATATATTGTAATCGCGAATAATTAATTTGCAACGTTTAGGTTTTAATAATGTATTGTAAGATTGCAATTACTCGTTAAATATATAAGATTAAATTTATTTATATTATGCAGTGCACTCTATCGTATTTATACCGACACAATTAGTTTTTGATGAATATTGAAATGAGGAAAACACATGATTACCTGCTACTTCAAAAACACTTATACTCTTTAGATATATAATTATATGAGTAATAAAAATACAAGGTTATTCGAGTGTTGTAGGTATTATAAATCAATCGTGCTGCATCGTATCGCAAATCTTAACATTAAGATTTCACGAAAAATGGAAAAAATTAGTACCTAATTTTTTAAACATACCTGACTAATAAAATTAATAGATACACTAAGAAACTTTTCCTATAATATTATTCAGCTAGTTACCAATAATACGACAAACCATAAAACGAAAAATAAATATTTGTCGTTTTAATATTAATGTTACAGAATTATTATTGCTTATATATTATAGCTATTACATAATTTAAACTGAATCATATATAGCGTTATTCAAATGTGCAATGATAAAAAAAAATTCGTATGACTCCGATTAAATACACGCGCCACAATACAATAGATAAAATACATAATACACAGCTAATGCAGCTAACCTCTGAACGACAAACCCAATAACAGCTCTAAAGCTATATACTAGCTATATAGCTATACAACTACATAACATACAGTCAAAAGAAATGTCAATTAAAACTGTGATTTAAATACAACACACACATACTCACACGCATATATATATACGTTATTGTCGTCTACTATAAATCTTACTTACTGGCGGAACACATTTTCTGGGTTTGATTGCACTCAATCTTACCCGTCCGATCTCATTATAAAATGTTAATTTCGAATCCGATACTCATTATTGCCGCAATGTTATTGTATATACGTGTTGCAATAATCGGTTTAAAAATACAATAACTAATTATATTATACATTTTCGATCTCTAGTCGGCTCGTCTTCTACTTCTCCGCTATCTCTATACTCCGAAACCAAACAGAGTTCACTAGTCTTATGAGCTTATAAGCGTGTGTGTGTGTGTGTGTGCCTTCGGGAGAAAGAAATACATCGAAGGTGGCCTGCTAATTTACAAACCAACGAGGTGTCTGTCGCATCCAATTAGCGAAATTTATTGTCCATTACATTTTAGTGTTACACTGATTGTGAAATACAATTTTTATTTCACCGACCCGCAACCGCGTGTACAGTGTGTGTATATATTATAATACAAACGGAAATACCGCACGTCTACCACACAATTATTATTTTTTATTATTCTTTTATTTACGGTGGACAAGTGAAATAATATTATAATATTGATGATCTCGGTAAACTACGCGTGGTTTGGTCGTGGTTTGAAATAAAACCCATACGCAGCCATTATACAGTCAAGTATATTATTTGTATACTGAATGATTCACTAAGCATACTAACTTACCATTTTTTTCTTTAGTAATGAATTTATTTATAATCCGATTTTTGGGGAGCCCAAAGATCGTATTTTCAATTATTAAGATTTTTATACCGTCGAAGGAGAGGTCTGTGTTGAAAATAGTCATACAAAATCGTTCGTTTCAAATGAGAACCAAATGTTCCCGATGATATTAAATGATAAAAATTCTTATATGTCTAAATCGACATTTTAACGAGTTATTCCTGAGTTATTAAAATGTATTTATAAATTAATTTATTTAAGATTAACGATTGTAGCCACTATCTATATATTATTATATTGTCCATAGCGTTCGGATTATTGTATAAGGATTTATTTAATTATTTTGCAAAACGCATCGCTCCTGCTGGGTTATGAGCACATTGTTTGTGCGTGTGTAATATGTATATAAATATACACATGTTAAATTATTATGTTTATATCGTAGGTGTTCCGTATAAAAAAAAAAAAAAACAGAAAAATACCATCAAAATACAACTATATAATATGTCCATTCTTAATAATATTTTTTATTATTATTTCGCAGAACGAAATATACTATGATATAAAGTATCCAACCGTACTCCGTATTTTGCGTGGTTGTAATTTTATTTTAGTTTTTGTGTGACAATACAAATTTAGAATATCGTAAAAATCCATTATAATATATATTAGTATCTGTTGTTTTGTATTTATTGCTGTCGTGTTTGTATAAATGTATATCTTCAAAACAATCAATAATTTATGCATTTTTTTAGTAATATAGAAATTAGATAAATACAATATAATTAGAACAATATAAGAATTTAATTATTAGGTACTCAAATTAATTGTTATTAAAACACTGTTCACTTTTACAAAAACTATAAATATTAATTGTATATCAATATTTATTAAATTTTATAGGATACCTGGTATACAAAAATTTAATACATTTATATTTTTATTTTTATATTTAATTGGATGAATTTTTTATTAATATGAATAAATAAAATGATAACTAAATAGTGAATATTAATCAAATATTTAAATCAAAGTAACAATATTCTTCATATGGAGTTTTATTTTATATCAAACGTGATTTTGAATTGTTGCTGAAATCTCACAAGTTAAATATTTTATTATAATTTGAAAACGTTGGTTTTAAGAAAATGAAAATCTTATATATTGTTATTTTTATGGTTTGTTAAATTCTTAGACTAAAGTTTACTATTGAAATTATCATAATATCCGTTAATATTTAAAATGTAAATAAAATTATGATAGTTTGGATACGCGTAACATATTACAGTTATTGAAGAGTTTATTTCGGGGTATATTTATTTTTAACTTAAACGTCACTGTACGCGTTCCGTTTATACACGAACTACATTGATGCGCACGGTTGAAAATTAAGAGAAGTGATAAGAAGTGAAAATAATACCCGAAAATTGATAGGGATCATAATGTAATACTAAGAATACAAACGGAGATTAAATGTTGTTCGATGGTTCACAAATTCGTGTAAATGCATATTATCCAAATGTGCTCTCTCTCCCGAAACATTATTTAGTCTGTCAATATTCGTATACACGACTATACTACTGTTGCACACAACAATTATGTACCTATATTTTTTTAAGTGTCTCAACAATTAAACTTAGAGTACAAACCGAAAATTACCCATTAGGGATTTATGTACCTCTACCAGCAATGATTGAAGATTCCCATATCCTACTACAGTCTTACGCACAGTAATTTTATACAGAATGATAAAAATTATTGCTTAGTATTTATATAGGATTATAATAATTATACATCAATTTTTATTTAAACACTTCAAATCGAGATGTTCTTTGTTATTTTATAAAAAAAATAAACATTAAAATTATACTTGGACTTACTGGTGAAATGTTTAGACTTGACGTATATTGTATGTATCTATGTGATATTTTTTTTTTATAATAATATATACAAATGAGTAATTATTTGTTTGCATAATTTATTGTCTTATATATTATCGTACATATTGTATACTACCATAGCTGGTAGTAACGGTTTTACCGTACTTTGTGACATTATCCTTCGATATCTTACCCATGATTAACTAACTAGATATGTCAGAAACTCAGTGATAAACATTATTTCTCTGTCATCCGTCAAGGATTTGTGATCAGTATTAAATACTATTTGCTCATAATTTCCAAAATTATTGAATAAAATCCTTGGCTGGTCACATTCTATTAAAATAATCAAGTTATTACTGTTTCTTCCATGGCTGCGCGTATTAATACTGGAATCGGTATAATTCGTGATATACCAGCTAGTTTGTTAATCCATGATCTTACTTAGGCACTTTTGTTTAATCGTTTACGTATGTTTAGTATTAACACATAACATACTGATACACATCATACTCTCAGTATGTCGTGTAAAAGTAGGTGACAGTAATCTTAATCCGTTCCTACGTATAATAATTCCGTGTATAATATTCTTACGATTCTGTTAAAAACCGATAAATCACCGCGTTTTACAGGTATGGAGGCTGGATCTCGTCATGGTGATACTGTTCAAGGCGATCCCTCTCGAAAGCACAGATGGAGAACGGTTAGAAAAGTCGCCGGAATGCACACACCCCAGCTTGTGCGTGAATCCTTACCACATCAACGTGTCCGTCCGTGAGTTGGACCTGTACTTAGCCAATTACATCAATAGTCACGGTAAGTGCGTTTTATATTATAAATGTAATAATAATAATGATAATAATAACAATAATAATCCAATCAATAACTATAATATTATATTCTATTGAACTGTTAGGGAAAAAACCATACGAGGTTGTATTGTGTAACTATAAAAGTTTTAAAACCTCGAATATTTTTATAGGTGTATCTAGAGACGAATTTAGAGTTTTTTTGTCCTACATAAAATTTTAATGACTCTACTATATCTACCCTTTTCGTTAAATAATGTACCTATTACTAGACAATTTTTGAAAATTTGTATGTTTCTTGATTGACGAATAACCACGTACGATGTATTTACATATTATTATAGTGGACAGTGATGCTATCTAAATACGTATTTCTAAATCCCTAAAATGTTTGCCACACAAGAAAATGTTACCTTTCACTCCCCTAAGATATGTCATTAGTGTTTTTATCAATGTATTAAATTACAGTACATAAAAGTTATTAATTTAGGGCAGCGAATTATAAATGGATTAAAAACCATCTAAATATGTTTTCGGATGTACTCTAAAATCTAAATATTACTAAGTTTAGCTCAAAAAAAAAAAAAAAATTCTAATGATAATTATTAAAAATATGATATTTTAATTTAAATGAACCTATAAAAACGATATTATTAAAAAAATATTTTATAAATATTAACTTAAATTTGTATTTATTTATTTATTTATTTATTTGTATGACTAGGTATTAATTTTAAGAAAATATTATTAAAAATTTTACGAAATCATACAATATAGGATAATGAAATTTATTTTGAAATAATCTATTTATTTTTTGACCAAAAAATACTTATAATAATATTATGAAAAGGTATATAAATATCAAACATAACATATGGATATTAAGCAGTTATATACGGTCATATAATAATATTAACTTAATTATATAAAGTTTATTTCCGTACTAGCTAATACTGCAATAACATAAAAAATAAATATGTACTTTTTGTTTCGGCTTTTATATTGATCGTTATATTTTCATGAATACGAGTATAAAATATAATGTCGAAAAAAAATATTTTATTTGTTTTTATAGAAGTTAAAAGTAGATATACTGGAAATAATACTGTTCACAGTTATTTTTAGTTTAGCTAAACAAACTAAACGTAGAAAAAAAGTGAAAATTCATTATAAACTCCAGTTAATTATAATAATATTTTACTTACTACGTGATAATACAGGGTTTCTTAAATCTGAAGCATGCGAACAATTATTGTTTCAAAATTCATATTTCCAAGTTTTCCGTTGTTAAGTAAAATTCAACCCAATAATAATTAATATTTAACATTCAATGGACTTTCCATTAGGCAAACACAACGTTAAAAATAGAATAAGTACTATACCATAATATGTATTACATTTAAAATATGAATTTTTTAGTTAAGTTAAATTAACATTCTCAAGTGCATCATTTCGATATACAGGCGCCATTAAAGGGTAGAAATGTAGAATGCATTACTATATACTACTCGTATTTAGGTTATTTAAATAGCTCTTAAATAGCACTATATTTTTATTTGATGATTGATTTTTTTCTGAAAATTCTTTGTACAGGTATGAGATATTATTCGATCCGAATATATAATATTGTTATAATAAAATGTAGCTTAGACAGTAGAGACGGATAGGTAAAATAACCGATTTCGTATATTTCTTTCTTTCTAGCTCTCTCTGTATATTTTCTTTTTTTTTTTTTAACTCTTTCACTATACGTCTGAAACGTGTAGTTTTCGTTAAAGGGTATTATTCCTCGTCCTCCTCTCTCACGCCCACTCAGCTGAATCGATGAGAATAATATACCTAAACTGTTGCCAAATGCTTGCGCGAGAACCGCGACCCGCCATAGTCATTGGTATTCGATCGAGCACGTCCTCGTGTAGGTATATACATACGTATTTTATGTATATGTTTATCGGATACGTAATATTTTCTCTGGTTCGAGTATTGGGTCTCACGCGGTCGGCTGGTCGGAATACTAACTGACGCCCTGGCCCAAGTCGCACGTATAATTTATAACGATATGTCGTCTATCACAAGGCTCATAATTAGGGCAAGGACACGCACCTAGAAATGGTTAAAATCGCCACCGTTATAAACAGAATAACAATGGTGTAGTGAAGATGATAATAATAGTAATAATAACATATTTTATAATATTATATTATTCTAATGCATTCTGTAGATCCGCGACGGCGTGTGAGCGACGTGACTATGGTTGTATATAACCGCGATGCATTATATATTATTTATTCGTCGCCAGTAAAATTTGAATTAAAATTATGTATACGTTCATCGTCCTATACCGGACCGGATCATGTCGGTGAGAACTGTTATACTGTGGTTACTCATTCCTAATATATATAATAGACCTAGTACGTATTTAAGTATGACGAGACAAATACAATTTCAATGTCGCGAACGTGTGATTGAACACAATGCTTATTATTATTATTATTATTAACGTAATGTATTTACACAAGCATTTTATAAGCTTGATGGTTTTTACTTTGACCGAAAGCTGAAGAAGATATGGGTTCATTCGTTATTGCACACCTATATTATAGAAACGGCCGATTTTCAAATTATTAGTATTCAACAGTTCAACATACTATTTAAAATTTACGCCAAATTTTGTGTGCGAATCCCAACAATCCAATTTAATATAATACTATATGAATAGAGACATATAATATAACAAATATGTGTGTGCGTGTATGTGTGTAGGACGTGCAAATTATCATGTGCTTAATTTGTACTCGGAGGTTAAATCAAAAGGGTTATGTAAATACGTTACACTTAGTGGTATTTTTATGGACTATACATAGGTATAGGTATACTATATAATGTAAACGTAATATATTATTGAACTCCCGCAAATGACCTACAACAGTTTGAAAAAAAAACCGGAACAAATAATGCAGTCGGTTATAAAATAAATTACGATATAAAAAGCCATTCAAAAAATAACCCTAAGTGCATTCTCGTAATGACTTATATACTTTTGTCCCGAACGTATTATATAATAATATTCTTCAGACATCCACGCGGACCTTTAAAAAAAAAACCTTCGCCGTAGGTGTACAACACTTAGTTTATATATATATATTATTTTTTGAGGGGGGAGGTCGATATCATTACGACGAGTTCGGGTAAAGGTCGTTTTGGCTGCTTCACTCTAGTGACAATAAAAAACAGAGGGTACTTAGGATTGGAGCGCGGAGCCCTTGAAAACGGTTCCGCCGGAGACATAGCACCACATTATGAAAAAAAAATATTTTTCCGTTTTCTTTTCGAGCGATATTTGCATAATATTATAGGTAATAATATTATAATATACGCGCATATCAAAACGCCTCGAAATTCCATATAATAATGATAATATTATTATCCTGGACTGCTAGAGAAAATCTGACCCCGCGTTTACCGATTTCAATCTCTGCGATTCCTATTCACTACCAGTGAAGTCCGCATAATAGTCGATAAGTCATTGCGTCTACAATAATTATTGATATGCCTGTGGTTCGTCACTTAAAATAAATAAATGGACATTTAATTTGTTTATATTTGTAAGACATTGTTCATTAAAGATATGTGTCCCTAAACTTCTTTCATTTACCTCTCCCTTATTTACCCTTGATCAATAGTAACTTTAGAAAAATTCAACAAATCGTAATGTCTATTTCCCACTATTATTCCACTACAGCATATTAATAACCAACAGCACGCAGCTCTGGATTTCAACGCCTGTCTCTGCATGGCGATAACATCGTAATAATATATAAATATATAATATATATATATATAGCTATATTATCATAATAATATTATATTGTTATAAAAACAATGCGTACATATCTGTGTGCGCGCGTGTACAACACGTGTTATATACGTTTATATATATATGCATACACGCACACACAAACGCCGCACTGTGTGGTGAACGCAACGAAATAATTAAAATGAATAATAAAAAATTATTGAAATTTGTATTCCTGTCTCGGACAAGACGACAATGATGTCTTTATTCATATTATTATATATAAAATAATATAAAAGTGCAATCACAATATCATATGGTTGTCACGAACGTTAGATCCCACGCCGGTCGTTGACCACATCGGTTAGTATTTTGATAAATTCGTGTGTGACCTTCTGCACGGGACAAAAATATAATATAATATATCCGTAATCGCGACGGGCGCATTGTTTCTGATGATATCGCTGTCATTGATGTTCAAATTAATTTTACATTTTATACGTTACCATCAGGTGAGAATTGAACATCCCTGTAGCAGTCGTGTACTTTAAAGTTTATAATAACTTTTGGATGGCTATACATGACAAAGTATGTGGGGATGTGTAAAAGGCCATTTCCTCCTATATCAAATATTGTTTGTCAAAAGAATATTATAATAGGTTAATTTTCTTTAGTTTATTCTAATCTCCTCACTACCAGAAAATTGTTTTAATTTATTTTCATTTGGAATAGATTAGTTATTTGAATAGTTTTTTTTAACTCTCATTATTGTTGTATCATCAACGCATTTTATTGAATGCTTTATAACTTGTATATATATAATAATTAAGACTTAATATAAATAAGTTTTATAGTAACATTTATTAACACGTATCATTATTATTTATTATAATATTATACATCATCACGACATTATTTATTTTAAATGCTATTTGTGTCATTTTTAGAAGTGAGTATAAATATGAATTTGAATAGAGTTATAGATTAAATTATTGTAATATAGATTACTGTCATTCCATTGCATTGGATTATAATCAGGTACCATATCATAATAATTATGGTTTGATTATTAATTTAGTAGAAAGCTATCAGGTTTTAAATTTTTAAAATGTATTATTTAGTTAGGACATTTTTAATACTAGATACACTCTTATAAGTATGATGTCTTTACATTTTGATTGCTGATTTGAAGCCTTAAAATATTGTATATAACATTGTTTTGAAATTTGAAGTATATATATATATATTATACATATATTTATTAGACTTTTTATAACTTTGGATTAATGTACTAACATACGTATGTATAGTTTATGTATATATTATATATAATATACCTTCGCTCATGAAGTCATATTAAAGTCATATTCTTCAATCGAAAATACTATTTTTTATGTAGGATACATTATTCTAGTATCTAAATGGTTATATATATTTTTTTTTAATTCAAAAATGTCAAAGAACACAATATTACAATAAGTAGTTAATGTATGGCTAACCGAAAATGATCATTTATTCTTTGAGTTTAAGTAACAGCCGGTCCGTGTCCTGCATATTAGTGTAATACATTCGGAATCTTGATTTCAAACATAACAATTTCAAGAGGAATACACTTTATATATAGGTATATTATAGGTATATATATATTATATATATATATACTATATATCTTATGCTATAGTAGATAGCATCTATAAAGCTGACCATTTAGATAGAAAAAAAATTGTTTATTATTCATTTTGTGCAGTAATTTTCGTGGTTTTTTTATTATTATTTTATTTTTTTTTTGATAATTGTTCTTTTTTTATTTCCATAAACGGAATATTAATACCATCTACAAGTTTATCCGTTGGTCAATACATTTAGATAAATCCACAGTATTTACTTATGCAATATAAAAAAATATACACGAGTAATTATTTACATGCTCTATACCAAGAGTAGTGTATGCAATTGAAATTAACTATAATCCGAATCCATATGCGTTTACTTTAAATAACATAATAGATATGTTAATCCCTTCTGCAACGCAAATGTACTTATATATTGAAGTACCCCATCCCCATATATCTAAATACGTTAATATTAATAATTAAATATTCTTTTAAAAACTTCTTTCGAAGTCGAAATAGAAATTCAACTCTGATGAACCCAATCCTCAAACTTAAACAAAAATCAAAGTATCACCTCCAAATAACCGAAACTCCTTTTTATGCTTCAAATAAACTACTTCATGAGGACTTCTTCATACCAATAGTTACACATCGCCAAATTCTTGTACAAACGATTCCTCTCCATTCTATCCAACCACTTAAATCTTTTAATTTCTAATTTATCGTTCGTAATATCTCATGGTACCTCAGTGAGGAATTGTTTAAAACGGAAACGGTGTCTTAATGTCTTTTAATTTAATAATAAAAAAACACCATAAAGTTCCGTCATTTTGATAAATATAAAAATCGAATATAATTATTGTAAAAAAAAAAATGTTTGAAGATCGCGTAATATATAAAACACTAACTACACATCTGCAATAGGTATGTATGCTTTTGTGGTTTACGAGTGATGGTTGAAATGTATAACATTCATATTATATATTATTATTATAAATACGCGGGAAATGGACATAACATATTTTATAAGTGGCAAAACATTTGAATGATAAAAAAAAATAATGTCAAAAACTCGTTTGTGTACAATTATTTGATTTTGAAGCGTCGAGCAGTAAACACACACACACATACTAACTTATGTATGTATATTCCTGTGTATACATTATACATAGGAAATTAGCATAAAATAAAATGTTCGGTTATGTTGTGGTTTCTTTTTTTTTTATTTTATCCTTATAGATTCTCCTTGGACTATTATACCAGTTTTCCGGAATGTTTATTCAAAAACACATTTATGTGTGTGTGTGTGTGTGTGTGTGTGTGTGTGTGTGTGTGTGTTGGTATATGAGTAAAGTGATTGGTATATACGCATATCGAGTATAAACTATAGAAGTACTTACAGAGTAGGCCACCGTACAAATTTTCCGTTTTCCAGCTGTAGTGTTGAGAAAACACGAGAGCCGTCTGGTTATCTGTGTGCACACGTTCCCGCATTATAACTTGTGTTCGATTGTTTTTGTTCTATGTATAGGTATGAGTAATAAGTGTGATATACGTATAGCTAGGTATACTGTATACGTGAAATCGATTACGTCGCGGTCGATTCGTATAGTTCGCGCTCGTGAACATTACAAAAAAACCGCGGAATATAATAACTCGCGCACAATAAATTCTCATATTAAAATTAATAATATAATTTATATTAATGTAGAATCTGTGTGTGTGTGTGTGTGTGTGTGTGTGTGCAATATTATATGGGAGCAAAGCCGAAACCAGTTTTTGTTTTCGATTCGTTTTTTTTTCGTACAAGAAGATGACAAAAAAAAAACTGGCATCGATATATTACACAACGCGTGCGCGGGACGGTGATACATCCGCGAAGATCCAGTTGGGTGGCAAACGCTTGCAAATACGCGTACATATACACACACCCAACTATGTACAGGGTGTCTGGTGTTTATACTAACTGTTCGTCTGTATCAGTATTTAATATAATATATTACACCTATCAGCTGTCACCTGGAATTGAAGACTATAACATTGACCCTATTTAAAAAAAAAAAAACGTTTTAGCATAACTTTTATAGTTGTGTTTTAGATTTTTATAATCAGAAGAGTACAATCATGTCTTTAATATTAAAATTCTAGTGTTTTAGTAAGTTATTTGGTCAGTGTTTTTGAATTTATCATTACCGTCAATCGCTAAATCACATACATATAATTAATTATCGTAAGGGAGCCATGTTCATTAGCCATCATAACCAAGACGGAACGATTACGATTTGCACACACTAATCTCAGTTTAGAATTACACAAGGACCAGAGACAAATATCGTGCTAAATTAATTGCCTATACAATACTCCTATTTCATGGAATTGTACCGCTGATCGCATTGATCGTCTTCGCAATAGGTCCGACAGCTTGGCACCTTATTGAAATCAAAATTTCGAAGTCAGACTATTCTAAAAAATGAATAACCAATTCATCATGATAAAAAAAGTCTAACATATATCTAACATTAAAATAACATAGGAAGGAAATGTAATGATTTTGTGGTTATCTCCAATGTTATTACTTGTATTTTACTAGGACTTTTATTTATTGCGGGATCCATATGTTAAATATCGATAGGTATATAAAATATATATAATAAACATAATGATGTTTATACATGCTTGATTGTTAAAGAAACACAATTCAACTATCAAAATTAATTAAACTTAATTTCGCAAACCATTTCCTAGTGAATATACGAGGTACACAATGCCAATATACAGTAACGCCGACGATGTTGTTTATTTTTTTATTTTTTTTTTATTGACCAGCATAACGGACTTTATATATATAATACATCCATGCTATGCTGTAAATCACCCTTCGACTTAGTCCCGAGGCCGTTACCGCGAGATCGTTTCCTTTAACATTGTCTCGGCAACGGCACTTACAGCGTAAAACTCAGTGTACAAGTAATAACGTAGATGTATGTGTGCGTAGTACGCGTACGGGGTTGAGCTGCAGTGTTTTTTCTCTTCTTAATACGTACTTCATGAATGTACAAAAAAAAACCATTATGGAGCACTATGTATATAATATTAGAACAGCATCATAGTATATTGTTTAATATTTTTATTATTTATTAATTTAAAATGAAAAAAAATATAAATTACAAAAAATAATAAGCTTATGAATAGGTATAAGTATAAAGTTACAAAATTATTTTGATGATAATAACGGAAACTGCAGAACATTTTGAAGGAGCCATGGTTTCAATCAAATCATTTTTTTTTCGTTTTTTAATAAATTTTATAGTGGAAAGCTCTTTTTGGGAAATTATGTTTTGAGTGAAATTTTTTTGAATTTATCTACGATTCAAATGTCCAAAAACGGCATTTCGGTGTCGATGTGCAAATGCTTGTTGCACATGAACCAGGGGGCTTTTAGAGTTATTCTGAGAAATTTATTTTGTTTTGACTGTAGATTTAAAAAAAATGTTGAGATATGGTGGAATATAATGAATATACGTATAATAAGAATGGTATTATTATTAATGTATGTAGTAGTAGTGAGCATTTGATTTGTAGTGTTAAGCTATAGTTTATTTGCAAGGGTATAATGATTTTCATTTTTGTATAGGTTTATCATTTTATTTATGTGTATTTTTCAGATTAGTTTTACATCAGAGAAGACACCGAGGTATTTAATTGAGTGCTCTTAAATATTCCCAAGTTATGGGTTGATTTTGTTTTTTGAGTTTAACCTAAATATAAATACATATAATCCACACAGATTCTTATGCATTTTAAATGACATATTGATTATGTTTACGCCTTAAATACCGTTGTGGCCACCAGAACTACCATAACCACCCCGTACACCTTTTGAAATTACGGTTCTTGCAATTCACTATGTTATACGCGGCTGTCGATATTATTACATGAATTGAATTTATTTATAAAATGTTTAACGTATCTATTACGTTTTAGGTAAAATGATTACTTACCTATACGTATTAAATAATATTAACATTGTACTTCTGCGAAGTTTTTTAGAATTTATTTTGGTATCTGTGTTTTCTTTTTGTTTTTTCCCTCCCTTGTCCCACATAAAAAATGTCGTGTATACACACCGCGTCCCAGATTTCTGTAAAGATCACGTTTAAATATATTTCATGTGTTCCGCGCCCCCGACAGCAACCACCATCCCCTATCCATTGTAATTCCTTTCGACTTCTGTGTGTTTACCCGCCCATTTATACACGCGGGTTGTCACTCACTGACGATCCAATTTATATACGTACCATATATTATTATGTACATGCATACGCGAGTTACACCCCCGCATGGGTTTCGCTACAGACAACTCTGATGGCCCGTTTATTTATTACTGCGTTTTATTAGTCAATATAATGTATTACGTTTGCTTTTGTTTTTCATTTATTATTATTATTGTTGTTTCTTTTCTCGGTCGTCGCTCGGAAAAACAAAAAAAATATGCTTTGTATATACCTGTATATATTGTTATTCGAGCAGTGTGATTTTGCAGTCTAACTTTATAAGTGGTTTGTGTGTGTTCAGAATATTATGAAGTTATTGTTTGGGGATCGGTAATTTGCGAAATTTGACCATACGAAACGACAAAACATCGCAATGTATAATAGTTATTTCGTATGATTATTGTGCGTTCGACAATATTCACATATTATACTCGTCGTTTCCATTTACAAGTAACAACTATATAAAACATTATAACTGTGTATATTATGCGATTTTCGTTACGGAAAAATAATAATAATCTTTATTTATTACACAACGATAAAAACCGATAAAACGAGGATGAAACAGGTTTTATTGAAAATTGATATTTTTTATGTAAAAACCTTACTACAAAAATATGTATGTACTGAACGCCTAAATCCAATACTCGGAAATTCTGGACTGGCATATTTTGTTAATTAAAATATAATAAGTCTTGGAGAAATATTATATTATTATGTATAGTCAGTGATTAAAAATAAGCAACGCAACCTATCTCAATTTTTACAACTTTAAGCAAGAGCTCTAAAAAATTAGTTTGTATAGTAATGTAAGTCAAATATTGTTTGGTCAAAATGCAAGATAGGTGGTGTTGCTTGTTAAGCAATGATTCATAATTAGTATGACGCGTTCTGTAACCCATGAAATCTCTTCTCTTTTTATTTGTAGAAGAATAAATATAGAAGTATTGAATTTGTTATATTATTCAATTTTTATGAGCCTTGTGATGATTGATACACTTAACAGATTAATACTGCGGCCTTTTAAAATAGAACATTGTTTAAGATTTTTATAAAAATTTGGAGTTTACTATACGATAATTTATGTCTTATTCAATCCCTTCCTTCGTAATTGTTCAATAACATATTATTAATCCTTTTATTATTATTTTTTTAACAACATTTTAATCATGGTTTCATACAATTATTAGTATATATTTAAACCCAAAATATTTACTTTAAAAATTTGGGATAGACATATAGCAAATATTAACTATACATGCCTAATTATTTTAAAAGTATATAATATATAACTATTCATTTCATATAAGTATTAAAATAATTTTGAGAGTTTTGAAATTTAATCAAAAAGTGGATACAGAAAAGTATTTATGTTTAGTATAGGCGAGCAAGTATATGAGGACGAGGTAAAATACCCTGTATAATACTATAATGTATACGTAAAGTATTATTATATAGTATGTTCATTCTATATGATTTTGTGATTCGATAAACTTATTGTGGTTGATAAGATAATATAACTCTTTCTATTTTGCCAATAATTATCCCTATAATAAATTAGTATTCGGAAACGTCAACAAAATAACGTCTTTATTATTTATTTATTTTTATTTTTATTTTTTGTATTAAATATAAGCGACTGGGGTGATTTTGTTTTACATTTTTTTTTCAGAAGTCTTAAGTGGAATATATGACAACAACAATGAAAAAGGTGAGATAATTTGAAAGCATGAGTTTTATCATATAATAATAATATAATATATTATACTTACATGAAAATTAAATAGAAATATATAAATATTCAATGTACCTATTGATAATAATAATGTAAAGTATATTTCAAAACTAATGCAAATATTTCTGCTAATAAATTTTATCTATATTTATAATTTTATTCTATTTTTAATTATAGACATATAAATAATTATTTGAAAAATCAAATATCTTCGTTTGTATATTTCTATTTTCTATTTTATTTATCTTATTAAACATTAGTAAATATTTTTTAATATTTATATATTTATATTTTCTATTTGCATGCAATTTGTTTTACGAAGTATGATGATATATTAGTAATAATTATACATCGTTTGAAGATACTACGTAAAATATACAAATCTCCAAATAACGAAATTAGCTTTAATACTTTATTTAGATGCAAGGCGCTCTGAATAGGCAATACAATAACCCGCTATACGTTATGAATTTGTTGTTTTGAAATTTGTATCGGGTACGGCGATATTTTAATATCACGATGCTCTTTAGGTAGGGTATTGTTTTTGAAATCGTCTTTCGAAGACTTTCACCATGTAATATTATTTTCTATTAGACTTATTTTCTTATCCGGTATACATTTGTGTTTATCACATAATACATCACTGTAATATTGACGGAGTAACGTCCAAACGAAACGAATAGACTGAATACTTTTTATAACGATAACCGAAATTAAAATCTAAAACAATCTGGATTCGAATTCCGAGTAATTTTAGTCGCAAAATTATTAAATTCACATAAATTTAATTTCGGATAAGTTAACTGAGACTTTCGATCAACGTGGTATTGCGCGAATGACAATTTGTTGCTTTATAATATGCTTCGGAGCACATACATCTCACTATAACGACTCGCGTATTTGTTGAATATCGTAACGTCATCTTTAGTATAAGCTATATTGAGCGTATTTAGTAACAGTGGTAAAATCACATTAATACACCATCGCAAATGAATTGTGTGGAAATAAATTATAAAATTAGTTTTTATTGTAAATGATTATGAAGTTATATATTGGATTGATTTAGAATTTAACGGAACTATCATACTGTTTTATATTTTAATATATATTCAAATTTTCGTACCACTATAATTATACATTTATACCGAGATTATTACCGCATAAGAGTATAATACTAAACTCATTATTATTATTATTATACTTGTAACCATGCAATAAATCAGTTTGTATCTGCTCGGGTATGCAAAAACAAGTTACATCTTGATTTACGTCATATTTTCTAGACTGAAGTTGTAGGTATAGAAGTTATAATATCTATATATGTATAAATACATAGGTACATTGGGTATACGGTACAATCATATTAATTATTACCATGGTAACGTTGAAGTTAACACGATAAGATATAATTTTTAATTCATTATTATTAACACTATTTCATCTGTTGTGATGTATTTATACATTATATATTAAAGCCGTACACGAATTTTTCCAAAATATATTGAAATGTATCGACATTCTGACTACATGGGGTACTCGTCGACAATGGAAATGATTGTAAGAAAAATGTGCATCTTCTTATTATAACATACAATTAAAATAATACTGCAATGGATATTATACCATTTATATACCATATATGGACATTGAATTTGAATTCTAGTCAGTCATACTATTCCAAATGTTCTATCACTTGGGACTTTAGGCTTTTAGATATAAAATAATGGTGTCGAAAAACATTCTTTGATTGAATTATATTTTCGAAATTATTTCCGGCATCGGATGGAAATTAGTTTTCTTTTGAATCATATAAATTTTAGGGTTCTGACCCATTTGCAGGTTTAAAAATTATTATTGTTTGTTTTTATGGAGTATAATAATCATTATTCATAAAAGAAATCTAGTCACTAGATTTTAAAAATGTTAATAATAATATACCGCCATCCGGGCGGGCAATAATCACAAATTAATAATCGTATTACAGCCTATAGATAATAAGGTAGAGGTATTTGTAGCCGATAGCGGAAACGTACCTATATAAAAAGGGACATTTTGTATTGTGAAATGGCCGCACATAAATATTTACGGTCAGTTTGTGTCGGCTATTTCATCGTATTGTCTTATGCGTATTCACACACACACACACACACACATTTATATATATATCGGTATATTACGGTGTAGAAGACGCCACGCGTCTTCGGCGGTATAATAAAACACTTTTTTTTTTACAACGACGAGTTGCGAGCGGAAGATGGCCGGTGGGGACATTTATTATGTTGAATGTGTGTGGGAAAAAAAAGTAATAATAAATAAATAAAGGACAAAAAAAAGCAGTTATAATACAGAGAGCCACACATGTATAGGATACGGACGGTGGAGGAAAAACAACTGTTTTCCGCAAGATAATTCAACTACATAAACGCGCGGCGCGCGCCTCGCCGCAAACGTTGCGGCCGGCAGCAGCAGAAGACGACTACTATACGACAATAATGCCAAAGAACCACGCGCGCTCGCCCGACGAGGTCCGACGAGACCGGAACTTGCAGCATCCGACGACGACGACGACGACGATGGCTACTGGAGAGGCGGCTGGCGGATGTAGAGGCATTGTCGCGTGTTTGTGTGTATGCGGGTACCCTATCCTCTTTCGTATCTGCGCGCGTGTGTGTGTGTATATATATATAACACTGCGCGATGACGCCGCCGCCGCCGCCGAGGGGTGTCAAATGGTCAAACTGGCACCGGATACAAGACCTTTTTATACGCCCCATCCGGTCGGCGTCGTCGTCGGTTCCGGCCGGGCGGCCAGGCAGAGTCGTCCTTCGGGTACGCGACGTATATAGTACACATATGTGAGTGTGTGGGTGTACATCGTCCGTGCGACTCGTATATATATACTTGGAAAGTTACTTTTATGGACTTTCGCTGTCGTTGTCGTTGATGTCGGTTTTTTTTCCTGTCGTGTTTTTGTTGGTTTTATCCACACTGCAGTCGTCTGCGACTGCCCCCTCCCCCTTCTCGTGAAAACCAACGGACCGCGGTGAATTTTCCTCTCCTAGTTTGTTCGTCTCTATAACTGGAGGACCAAATTAGTAACGATTTCGATCCTGATTGGTACGGTTAATTATAAGTATACTATGTTATAATAGGTTAGGTTGATAAGTACCTATTATACCTACTATGGTTTCATACTTTCATGCCTATAAAAGATGCAAATCGTTCTATGGTATAGTCGAATAATCTAGGTTATGGCTTGTTATATTATATTTTATTATACTTTAAAAGTCTAAAAGCACATATTATACTTAGGAGTCAATCGCAGCGTGTCGTGCATTTTTTTCAATTTTGGAATGTGACTTTTATATGTCTTTCATAAATTGCCCTGCCATACTATTCAATAAAACTAATACCTAGCTGTATTATCAATTTCGTTCCCCCTTCTTCACCCTTAATACTGTACATTTTTTGCATATCAATTCTTTGAAATTTCTGATTAAAATCCTACTAAATTATATAGCTGTGTGGTTGTATTAACTATTAATACAAGATTTAAGATTTAAACATTACGGACTTCTTATGTGAGGTACGATTGATTTTATACTAATTAGTTTCTTATTTAATCTAGTATTTGAAACGCATATGGTAAATAATAAAAAAATATAGCTACCTAATCTATAGGATTCGTCTATTCCCAGTCACTATACTCCACAGCATATTATTTGAAGTTGATAAAAAAAGTATATTTGTTTTTCTTGGTCTACACATGCAACAAAATAATTCAAACACAGCTTCTATCAAAATAGATTTCAATATGGATGGTATATTAAATTATACTGCAGTAGTTTTATGTACAGGCGATACGGCACATCAAACGACAAGCATTGCTGGTTTACTACGTTGAATTCGAGAGAATTTAGTACAAAAATATATATTTATAGCCAACATCGATAGCGCGCTGACTACTTATATATCATCCACATATAATAATATACTCCATCGATGACTAACCCACACCGACTAATAAACAGAAAGTGTGTGGTGTCTTTCGATTTATGTATGTTATCATCTATCGTTGTGTTCGCGATTTAAAACTATTGTAAAGAATGAGTTTAAACGTTTAGTTTTTTAATAGTATAAAATAAAAATACGAGCATTAAAGTTTTAAGTATTAGAAATTATTTAATAATCGGAAAAAGAGTTTTATACATTCATTATTTTATACTTGCATGCATTTATATTTACCTATATATTTACCACTTGATTGGAATCGTAAACCAATATATGAAGGTCTCATTTATAATGAATAATGGTAAATGTTCAAAAATAATTTGTAAAAGTCCTGCCTCATTTCAATTGTAATAATTATTAGTAAACAAGATTTGTCCCCTTACAACTTACGCTCCAGTTAGTTAAGTGCGTATACGAAGGTGGTATATGATGCGTGCAGAGGTTCGAGGGGCACGCGAATGATGATACTTAACCTCATTTTGCTTGCGTGCTTTCGACATTTCATTTATTTATCATATTGGAACACTTGAAAAGACAAATTCACTTGTATAATTTCGTTGTTTGTTTAGTTTTAAAATTTTAGTATTAATAACTACTTATGAACATGTAATTCACTTAATAAAATATATCTATGTATTTTATAATTTATAACAGAATGATGCACGAGATAGGTACTTCATAATGATGAGTTTTTGATACATTTAGAATATCTGAGGTTTAAATTATACGTTTAACATAAATTTTAATTAATATTTGAAGATAGTATAAAAAAACTCAATAAATAATAATATTATCGACATGAAACACAATTACCAGATTCCTAAAATTTTGTTAAATTTAACGTTCCTATTTATAAAACAGCATAAATAGACAAGCTGTGATCTGAAATTATATTCATTATTCGCTTGTGCACCACAGGTACTATAACATTATACAATAATATAATATATTGATAGTCTTAAATGTGATTTATCGGTTATTGATATACATGGCCATAATTTATTGTAAGTAATTATTGGGAATTGCATGTAGTAATATCCAATAATATAATATAATGTATGTATGCACTAACAAACTGTCGACAGCTTTTCAAATCGTGTTGCTTGTAATAATCTGAAAATTTCCGTTTTTATATTATATAATAAAGTGACGTCAGAGCAGTTTAAAAAGGTCGTATCTCACAATAATACGATAATGGTATGTTGAATATAAACGATGTTGAAAAAGGCTAAAAAAAAATAAAACGTCCGATGGAAGCGCATAGTAAACGCCGGATCTGCCGATGGTATTTCCGGTCTTCTCCCTATTCGATATTTTGTCTAACATATACATTATACATATATTAAATTGTTCTTCTGGTCGTTTCACCCACCCTTTCTTGCGAGGCTAAAAAACGTCTTTATACACATGTCGTACGGACTACCCACTGATTTGATTTTTTCACTATTTTTCATCGCTCTATACGTAAAAGTAATATTAAAATCTACTGATAATATGTATGTATATTATATAAACTGTCGTATTAAACTTCTAAATCATAAACATAAAACGTCCATTTTACTGATATACTGTTTCTTAACTATGTATTCAGTAAATAGTAATAATTTAAGCGGACCTCAAAATACTTTTATAATATAAATATTAATAAAAAATATTTACATAAAAAAAAAAAAAAAAAACAAACCTAAAGTAATAGTAACACGCGAATTTATCAATTGCATCCACCTCTGGGTATATGTGACGCGGTGTACAGAACCAACTAACTCTGTCCTCGAAATTGCTAAGTCCGCCCCCGTTACACACACTTGAGATGTATGAAGAATACGCGTACGACTTTTCATGTTGGCCACACGTAATATTAAAAAAAAAATAGACATATTTTTTTTTCTCGCCGAATCTTTTTCATTACTTAGCACAACGGCAAATTTACGATCCATGTATGTGGTGCATGTACGCCGCGTTGATATTTTAATATGACTTCTTTACGTAGTTTCATTTTTTTTTTTTTTTGTTGCCCTCTCTTTCTTTTTCTCTGCATGCAACTTATACATAATATGTGTATAGCATTTATGCAGTGCGACGTTCGCTAATTGAAGGAAAAGTTTTCGAGTTTAAAACGTGATTTGTGTGAACTCGTACACATAATGGGTACCTATATATGCGAGCGAGGGTCCTCGGTATCGGTAATATCGACGATATAATAATACCGCCGCCGCTATAAAAAAAAAATACGCATGGCGTGTGATATACTGATATACATGCGTTCTCCCTTATTAGCTGCACCGCGTAGGCCGTTGGTTTAACGGGTTTTTTGTTTTCTTTTTTCCCCACTCTTTCTTTCGTCGGGGTTTCATTTAATGTTTTTTATTACCGACGACGCGGTCTCCTTCGGTGCTAACTTGGCGGTGGTATAAACAATCTCTGTGCGCGGAGTAAGAGAGAAAAAGTCGATACCATGAATCACAGCAGCGGCGCCGTCGGGGAGCTGCTGCAGCTGCGGCGGGAGATTGAAAAAACGGCCATATACACCACGTGTGTGTTTTACAGTTATTATTATTATTATTGTTTTTGTTGTTAGTTAGACGAATAATAATTATCGTACCGCGCCGACTTACATAAATGTCCCACGAACGCGACGATTTCGAGTTATTAAAATATATTTATGATATTATGCGTGTTTCACGATAATGTATATATAGTATGTAATATATGTACGCGTGTGTATTATATTTGCCCCGGATCGTCTCGCGCGAAAACCGCCGCGACTTACCCGCGATTTTAATCTGTAAATTATTGTGTACGTGCTAGTCATCGCGGAAGATATGGCTAAATTTTCCATATGAGTTCCGTTTCCGAACGAACGAACATTTAAATATACATTATATAGTGTACTGGGCCACCGCGCGGGTGCATATATACATATATATATATATATTATCCACACGCGGAACAATATAAGCGACGTGTGAGTATATAACATAATAATATATAGAGTGAGAAGCGATTCTCGCGCATTGTTTGACGTCGCGCCCTTTATTCTTTTTTACGCGCTCGCGCACATATATAAATTCATTTCTTTCACAGCCCGAGCCCATAGCGCACGACCGTATACCTATATTTACATCATATGTTATGTGCTCGGATACGACGGCCGGCCAACGACGACGACACGCTTATAGTATGCGTATACATAAGAAAAACCCTATAACTCATTCGATGCTCTCTATATCGATCCGCACGCGCTAAACACAGCAACACTGCTGCACGAGCGCAATTTTATTATCTCGGCGTTTAAAGGAAGAAAAGGTGTCGGACCAAATGGGATAGAATATAAAAGTACGCGTACGTACGGCGTTAACGGCGTGGTGAAGGGGACACGCCGCGCTCACGTCGTCGCTCCTTTGTGTCATCCGATGTCGCACCGACCACGGTCTCTCCTAATAATACGGTATTACGTTTTATATTATAATATATTATATTATACGGATGGCGACCAAAACGTTGTCCTCGTCGTTGTCTGTAAAAAATTTATTCGAGATTTTAAACCTAGGTTGAACTCATGGCAAACGCTGTAGTTCTCCACTGCGATCTAAAATTAAAAACAATAAATGAACGTGTAAAAAAAGTCGTTATAAAAAAATCCCGTTCTAGCTCTATTGTTAGTAACGCGTCCTTATTCCTTCTCACTACCTCAAAACATCTACCAACGTCGTAAAATAAATTGGTACAGAGTTATGTTATAATAAAAGTCTAGTCAAACTTGTATTCTGAAGTTATGTTAACTGATTTACTTTTCACGTGTTTCGTGTTTATTGTGCTAAATCTTACTTAACAATGTTAAAACAATGCTAATTAACAAGTGCTTACATACTTAGAGGACATTAAATTCGCATGTGTGTTGTTTCAGTGTTGATAACACATAACACGACAAATTTTACAAGTTTCACTCCGTTATTTTTAGTATTTGAGTGAATTGACCTATTATTAAATTTAAAGGTTAGAAATAACATCTAAGACAACATAGAAAAGACATTTAAAATTCTAAAATTCGCATAACTTGATTCAAAACTAAAATATTGATCAATTCGCTTTATTATTAAAAATCAACCGGGTATACTATGTTCTTTTGTAAGTATAAAAACACACATCTAACATTTTATTATTAACTCTATATTATTTCTTAAAGTGTTTTCCGACGTGCGTTATTCAAAATGTTCGTTTTGTCAAACCACATACGTTGTCATTTGATTATTCAACTCGATTTTTATCGTCTAAACTCTAAGACCATCGCGATGAATATATAAACACCAGAACACGTGTTTTTATAAAATGATGTTTGTCATAGTACAGACTATAGGACTTATCTTTAAATGGATTATATTTTATTAACATAACTTTCCCTATTATACCTTATAGTATATCTTAAAAATGTTGATTTAAAAAAAAGAAAACATGATTTATTTAAGTTTAATTCAATCTTACTCAAAAAAAGTATATTTGTTATAGCTATAATACATATATATAATATATATATATGTGATTCATTAGAAAATAAAAAACATTAAAAAAAAATATGCACATCCATCACTTGACCGTCTTTCGATTCCATAAATAATATCACAATTACAATATTATATACATATTACATTGTGTATACGGAGTTTCGTTCCGCTCACATTCAAAATTCGTAAGACGAGATAGTTTTGCAGTTCCGAAAATAGTAAAGGAACGTAATTATATTAAGCAATTAAAAGACGCGCGCGATAAAATACGTAATAAACTTATTAAATTATTAGTATTATTATTATTTTAATTTTATGTAATGGACATTATGGTCGCTTGCGAGGCCGTCAAGTAGTAATTTATCTAAACGAAATTTGACGGTTCATATACAATTTTACAAACTCCAATTTAATATAATGCGTGTCTTACGTTTATAAAATACACTCGAGTGTGCTGACCGGATATTTCCTTGATCTTGTTCCAAAAATCTATGCGGTGTATATAACCTCGATTACGTCGTTCCCGAACATTCTGAAATAGTGGCATTATTATTATTTTTGTTCAAACGAACGCGTATATTATAAGTGTATTATACCATTATAATATTATGCAAATCATACATAGGCTATTTTTTTTTTGTTTTATAACTCACATCTGTTTTGTCATAAACTCGTAACTAACGAATCGTGATTGTATACATGCGTATTAGACCGATCGAATGCAAAGTTGTCACGAGCATTTGAACAGTATTTGATTTATATGGAAGGCGCTATCGAGTACATCGTAATAATATTCATTTACGCATCAACGTATTTGTATTGTGAATTATATGCGTAATAATATGTGATCTGCCCACATTCCCCCGCGCGTCATAGATATATAATAGGATTGTCGTCGTATAATTTAGATATTGATCGAGGGTTGCAAGAAAACACTATATTATTTATTAGTTTTAAATTATTACAGAAAAATTCGCAATCGGTTATTTTAGAAAATGAATATACTAGGTTTCGTGGTTCCTTTTATCTACCATGGTAATGATTTTTCTAAAACTCTATCTTTGATAAAGATGATAATATTATCTGTAGCCAATAATAATAATAATTTCTAATTTTTCGTATAACTATAATTTTTCTATATTTATTCAAATTCTACTATTGTTAAATAATAATAATTGTATTTTTTAAAAGAACATCATAATATGTGCTTAATTTGAGTTTAAAGTTTAATGTGGCGTGTATAGAAACCAGACTAGTAAGTACATATTAATGCATTAAGCGAATATTTTTGTCTTTTATTGCAAGTTCTTTTTAAATTAAGCTTTGGTCATATTAATATTGAACTCTAAATATTTTACAATACATTCTGTTCAATAATAATTATTAGTTGTAGGTATACCTATAAGTTTCTGATATGCCGTAAATGAAATGTTTCCTCAATAATCTATTCGCGTGCACTTTCCCTTTTCTATTATGTTCAGATTAACTTATTGATTTCGTTTATATATTGTAATTATCTATTTTAAAATAATTATAACAATAATAAGGTGTTTAAGTATAGCTCGAAAGTTATGAATGCATACAAACATATATAATTTAATTGCTACAATATGCTTTCCAACTTTGAATCTATAAAAACAATTTATTATTTATATAATTTGCATGTGCGTGTAACAGATATTATAGGCATAACTGCATAAGGTATAAGTTGAGTTGCATCCAATCTCAAAATCGTATAGCGAAACACTAAAATATTGCCGGTATAAAGTTTCGAATTTATTTATCACCCCCGATGCCCAAGTCATTTCAATATAATATGTCTAGTAAAAAATATTATATATACTAAAAAAATTCAAACCATTATCTAATACCTGGATACAAAATATCGTAGTCAGGTTCGCGTTAAAAATCATCTCATGGAAACGGTTATGGTAACCACCTAAGGCCAAGTCTCCCTTCTATATTAATATATTACGTACCGATTACAGAGCACCTCGGCGAGGGTAAAAGAAAAGAAAAAGAACTTTTAACGAGTATACGGGGAGAGAAATTATACACGAACCGAGATTTATTTACTGAGAATTACGAGTATTTTTGGCCTACATAGGCTATGTATATAATATATACGCACTGCAATAACGTATAAAATGTTATGCGCAGTCGTGTTACGTCTAGAAAGTTTGGAGCCCCTAAATTTTCTGTGGGGATCACCGCAACGACGATTAGAGATTAACTTAATGTACGTAACACGCTTACATATATACCGCGTGCGCTGTTAAGTGTTATCGTCGCAGCACGTTATCGCGTATAACCTACCAAAATGTGTGTGTATACTTACCACTTGGTTAAGTATCGTGTCATCATCGTAGTACCTTATCGCGTGTATTTATACCTGTATACAATAAACACATATATATATATGTGTACAGGGAATCTAACAGTGTTTGATCTCGTACTCGCGGTATAGTCCGTCCGCGTCTCACGCCTACCAAACATTCGATTTCTAATCGTTTCTTAGCCGAACTCAAAAACTTACTATCAGAATACTTTATGGAAAATTATGAGTAGTTTTCGAAATATTTTTATAAGTTAGCACTGTTTTGATTCTGTAAATGATGGCAGATTTTTTCAGAAATGCGAAAACAGATAATATTTAGTATTAAGTAATAATCGCGATTGAAGCGCTCTTGTTTGATAATATACAGTACGAACACATACTGTGAGACGTTTTGTATAGAAATAATACTATCGCCGCCGAGGATTTAGGTAGAGAATTTTCATACATTTTCGCGAATTCCACGCCGTACGATACATCTACCTATACAGTAATCATTCCGACGATTAATGTCACGAATTCGAGTTATGTATGATATTATACGGCTGATGAAGTAGTATTGAGAAAATTATAATACATGGTTTTTATCCTATAATAGTAGGTATATGGCTGCAGTAGTTCTATGCGTTTTTTATCGAAGCAAAATGTTTCTATAAAATATCGATCGTGCCTGATTTTAAATCAAATAACACAAGACTCGTATTAAAGTGATTTGCTTTATTTTTTTTTTTTAACTGAATCTTTTTATTCCTCGATTCCATGTGCCCGTAAATTATTATGCTCAGCAACATTTTGGTCGCGTCGTAGTTTTTAAAAGCAAATGCGACACATGCATATAATATATTATCGTACGTGTATTTCAATTGAAATGTCAGTCTATAAAATATATACATTTTTTTAATTTCGTTCTTTCATCATTTGAAAAAAAAACCTAGTCATGAATTATATACACGTCTTAATAGTTGTAGTTATTTTTATTTATATGTATTTTTAACTAAACGGATTATATAAATTATTTCTTCTATAATTTTAACAATATATATATTAGTGAATTTTTAATTTAATGAATATTTTTACGATGAAGTAAACTTTTACACTTACATTCGATTGTATAACTAACGCATTTTATGTACCCACATACTCATCGCAATCCGTAAAATTGAGTAATTTATTATAAATTTGTTATAAAAAAATAAACAAAACAGGTCATTCTAAACAGTTCTGTTTAATTACTAATTGTCCTTTTAAGAAAAAATAATAATGATAGTTTTATAATATTATACATTTTAATTATTGAATGCATCTATTTAATGTTCCATTTATTTTAAAGTAACATACTGATACTTACTTATTTTTTTTTTTTTTATTATATGATATTAAATTTTATAATTATAACTAATTATTTATTAATGTTGTCAGAAAAAAATGTATTCTTTGTGTTTTTTAAACTATTTTTTACGTCATTTTCTTTTTAATATTTATATAGTTAAATTTAGATAGTGTCACAGTTGCATAAAATTAATGTAAAGAAAAAATGTATATCAAAGTCGTATTAATTATGCGTAGGTATTTTTTGCGTTCTGACATTGTTTCAACTTTGAAATATAAATATTATCATTGAAACAATTTCATAAACTTTCGGAATATCGTGACAATTTTATTCGTGATTAATTTCAATAAAATTTGCTCAAAATGTAGTTTTGAATAAAGCTAACGAATATATATAACACGCAATATTCAAACATAGTTCAATTTCTTAAACTATCGTAAGAAAAGTATATTTTTTGTAAACGTAATTTAATACTCAAGAAATTGACATCGAAGTCGTGACCCGAGTTTTTTCAAAGATGTGTGGGAGTCCATTTTGCGATTTGTGTGCAAAACGTTACTAAACGTTCTTCATATTACAATGCTATCATTATTGTATTATTACAATGCTAAATTATCATCAAAAATTTTAATTATAACTGATAATTTATCTATATTATATTTTATAATTTAAAGAATTATAATTAATACTATTCTCAATAAATTGCGTTTATGGACATATAAAAAGTATTAGTCTAGAAAAATTGAATTGATATAAATATTGTATGCTTCTTACATACGATATACCTATAAATTGATTTCGGAATTTCTACTATAGCGACTGCGATGCGTATAGATGTCCCTCAGAAACTACCATCTATGTAATACATAACATATAAAATATTATTACTATCGCGTGGCCCACGAGTGTAGGTGATATATACGTATATAATATACAATAATATATTATTACGTGTACAACGCGCTCGCGCTTTCAAGGAGAAGAGATTACGCTGGCACATTATAATATATTATTATTTTATTATAAAAAAAAAACACGGTATCCTCCTCCTCATCCGAATGAAAAGGAGCAAAAGGATATAAGAGGAGTTGATTTCCATATAAATCAACGGGAGACACCCGTTAGTGTATATATACGTAATAATATATATTATACTCACTCACACATGTATGCGCGTGCATACGAGAGGCGTGAAGTCGGCGGCGATCGTTTAGTGCGCGCGAGATGCAAATTCTTGGGTGAAAATCGTATCCAACGGGTCGTTATGGACCATTTGCCTTTGCGGAGGCCCCTCCGATATCGTCTAAATACTATACTTTGATATTGTGTCTATAGGTACTTACTTTTTTTTATTCTTTTCGCACAAACTTTTGCAGTCATCGCTCTGATTTCATTCACATGAAATAACGAAATTAAATACAAAGTTTCTCTAAGGTATATCTTTATCGAAAAATATTAAAAGTGTACTAAGAATCAATTCTTCAAGACTCAGCTTCGATGAGAATCAAAAATTTTAATTAACCTAATAATTTAATACATTTAAATAAAAATCCAACTTTTATTAAACAAATACTCATTACTCGTATTGAATGAAGCGTATCCACCCAATGTAGCTTGTAAAAATATAGCATTGTAATATATTTATATTGTCATACGCAATAAAAATATTAAATATTATAAATGTTAACTTTGTTGTATTAAACACTACTATAATAACGATTTCGTCATAATTAAATAAATAATAAATTAACGATAGGAGAAATAAATAGGTGTAATCAATTTCATTTTTTATCAACATTAATTATATAACATTTAAGAATATATCGTTGTTTCTCGATTTGCCCATGTGTCATACGCAACAATCAGACGTGCACCATCCCTTGATTGCGATTTTCCACTCCTTGACCGTTATAATCATTATTCATTACTTTTGAACGCTATGCGCCAATGTTATACGTCACATACGTTATTTCGATTTCGGAGCACGTCGTAGTCGATAACAGTGGCGAATGATAAACCGCAGAATCGCCAGACACCGGCCTGTAGAGTACCTATATTATATGATGGAATAGTGATATATTGTACATCGGTGTTGAACCAACGGGCACAATAACAAAAAGGGAAAATGCTAAAAAAAGGGAGAAAACACATTCTCTCGAACATCCAACGACGTGAATATACGTGTTTATAGTAACGATGCCCTGCTATAAATACGTAAACATATAAATCTGCACCCATCAACAGGGATGCCTATAATAATTCTATTTTATTATTATTATTGTAACCATTGACCCGGTTATTGTTTATGTTACATAATATTATCGTGTTGCGGCTTATGTTATATTATATATACATATATATTTACACCCTCCCTGCACGTACGTGTTAACATCTACGCCCGATCCTGAAATGTGCGTTTTATTTCTCTTCCCTTCAATATTAATAATATTATATGCACGTGCGCTTAATGATTTAGGTATAGGTACTTAGATTATAGGTAGTAAGTAAATACCCGTCCATAAAACCGATAACGTTCAGCTATTCTAGAAAGTAAAAATCAATTATGGTGTTATTATCATACAATATATTATATTATATTGGTTTATACCCCCATCAACCTGCTGCTGTAGACACTCGAAAAAGAAAAACACCAAGGGGATAAAACTTTTATAGGTTACAAATTATTACATTTTTTTAACATAATGATTTTTTAGCTTATCCCAGAAAGTTTGCATTTGACGTAAAGCTTAGCATAAATGTTTCATTCGGCGTGTGCAGCAAACGGTCCATAATATTAAATCGTGCTTGCTATCTTTTTGAGCCTGCAGATGTCTTTGACCTAACACAAATATTATTACTATACTTATATATCTATGGAATATACCGCTTAGATAAAATATTTTTAGTTTTCATAAAAGACAAAATTATCAAAAGTGATAATCAGTAATAAACATAAACCATCAAAAAGCTTAGTACTTAATAGTTGGTTTTCGTAGGACTGTATTAGTATATATTTTAAAATTCAAAATCAAAATGCATTACGAATTTCAGAGAACAATACAACTGTTTGTTGCCTTTATTTTACCTAATGGCTTATCGACACATTTTAGCATTTGGAATAGGTTTGCGTCGCAGTGGTGTTGATCAACTATCGGAAAGCAAAATATTCTAAAAATAGGTAAAACAAAAATAATAATTAAAACCACAAGGAGGTAATAGCAAATATTATAAATTATAATTAAATTAATAATTAACACGTTTCAATAATCTAAGTTAGACTAAGTATTAACTACTAGATACAGACTGAAGTGATATTGGGTGATGTAGTAGTAATCCATTCGTAGGGATGTTTTTGGAAAAATTTAGGCAGGAATCACAACAAAATTAATCGTATGTAATGAACGGAGTAGTATTCATTTATAGGTAAATAAAGTGATTAATTTAACGTACTATACTTATTATTTCAAAAATTATTAAAGTTAATTAATGTATAATATAATTTTAAGTCGTATAAACAACACTTTTTTAAGAAAATAAGTACTTTTTACTGATCTAAAATATATCGTACAGTGTTTTCGTAATAATCGTATTTTTATAATTTTAATTTAAGAAATGAAATAATCTATAATGATATGATTTATATTTATCTCTGGTGGTGGATGCGCTAAGATAAAAAAAAATCTTATCAGGTGTAATAGGTCATTAGTTAATATTCAGTATACTTGAGACTCTTTAATGCTTTTTATTCGAATTTTCAAAAATTTCATACCACCGTATACTTGATATACTATTATCGAATAGAGCAGAATGAAATAAAAATAAAACACTCGCGTTGTTTGTGTTTTAGTTAATATATACTTTCGATAGCCATAATAAATAGTGTACAACTGTAATCTGCATCATGTCGGTTAATATCAACATTAAGCATCCACGACTACATACATACGAGTATATTATATATAGTTATATAAATATTAAAATAAATGTATTTAGAAACGGTTTAGTAAGTAATCTCATCTATCTAATCCACAAAAGTAATTTTCCGTTACATGGCAAAAATTAATTTTAAATATTAGTAACTGAATTGAGTCGATTTTTAAGTGATTTCGTAAAAAATAACTGAGTATTGGTATATTATATGTGATCGAATTATTAACTCGATTAGAACTGTCCCATACTATATATATTTGATATATTTTTAGCGTTGAAAAATACTATATAACAACTAAAAAATCAAAATCAAAGCGTTAATAATTTAACACATAACTTCACATCGTAAATCGTATTTACTTGAATCATTTTTTTTTCGAAAACGACTCTATCATCGCTCAAATATCTGTCCATGACTTAAACTTGTGTATAACATATATAGTATCATGCGTATGTAAAGACGTCATTCTCTCGATTATTAAATGTATATTATGCATTCCTACAATATGTAATTTTATATTGATATCTTATTCGTCGATTATTTAAAAACACTTAAATAACGTCATGATTTACGTACCTACATATATAATAATATTATGAACGTCTATATTTGTTTAGGTACTTAATCATGTTCGAATACACTACAGTGAATATATATAAAAATTCAGATACCACATTCATAGTTTATGTCGATAACATCTGCAACGTTTACTATGTATATAATGTAATAATAATAATAATTCATGTTCTGCAGTCCGCTGCAGAGAAATGTTCTCATCCCGACGACCGCTTAAAACCGAAACGGCGGCGGCGTCACGCCGCAATCGCGTGTACCCGGTAGACTAACACATAGTAATATACACATATACATTATTATACGGTTCGCCCCCTTTACGAATCCGCATAATATAATGTAATTAATTTTTTACGTCCGTTTCTCGGCATCGTTTATAATGTATATGAGAGTGTGTGTGTGTGTGTATGTGACTCGGGCCCGTTCGTATAGGATTTAATCTGATCTCTCCGGTTGCAGCGTCTTATCCACAGTACAAGTCGTGTATATATATATATATGTTTGTTTTCATGTGCCAAAGTTAATTCTTCAAATATCAACTGGGCATTTAAACCGTCGACGCGATCGTTTTCGGTAGTAGGACTTTCAGACGTCCAACGGACTCTCCGCTCACGAAAAAGTCGTTTTCACAATACACCCAACCCATGCAATCATTCCTAGGTTAAAGGCTATGTACATTTGTAACGGCGAAAACGTGGGTGGGTGGAGGGCGAAGTAAAGTCGAAATAAAAAGAGCTAGTTATATTATATAGTTGTCATTCGGAGATATTATAATACATAGGTACCTATCTACATTTGTTCATCTCACACACGTTTTATTTTGTTCAACGGTTGTTTTCATTTTTTTTTTCTGGTTTGTTGCAGGCTATTCGCACAACCCCTATAACGGTGTGGTATGCAACGATAACATTTTAGCGACCGGAGTTTTTTCGTCCAAAGAACTTTGGAGGCTTTCCAAAGGTAGGGAACCACAAAAATAATAATAATAATAATAATATAGGTACAACAGACGTAGGAGAGGGTTATAGCCCGTGGCCGTATATATTTAATACACATAATGCACACTAGTCACTATTATATGATATGACGCATATACGTATATAATAATAATACTAGCTGTACATTATACATGCACACATCGAGCTAAAAATAAAAATGAGCGACGCGTATCTTCTTCTTCTTTATCCGCACGATTTTTCTTAAAATTGCACGTTATTTCTACAAGGAGTAAAAAAAAAACACTAGACATCGTTATCGTCGTCACCGTACAATATTATATAGGTACGACATAAACCGAGGTTATCTCATCACCAATTTATTATAAATATCTTTATAACACGTACACCTCACCACACACACCAGAGTACTATATACGATGATATATGATGTACAATAACGCATTTTATATTTTAATACGTCACAGTGCAGTCACTGCCAACGACACAATGTAAATTTATAATAAAATTGTCGTTCAGTTGATCGGTACCCATGAAAATATAATAAAACTTTAAACGTTTTCGGTAATAATGACTGTTGTTAAGACGCAATAATTTATAATTTAATATTATGATGCCGTGCTCAAACTACCCAATGTCATCAATGTAATTATTCAATTAAATGAAACTTTCAATAACTAACCGTCTCTTATTATGGAGATAGTCTTGCGCCGACGACGTTTCGTTCTCGCCTTATGTGAATGTGCGTACGCGTTTCAATCGCCCTCGGACTCTAATAATATAATATCGATTGATATATTTATATTTATATACACGTGCGGCTTATTATTATTATTATTATTAATAGTATACATCGACGACTAGCACATGGCGTTCATAAAAATATAACGCCTACTCATAAATCGAGTAGTTTTGACGAAAATAAAAAAAAACGAATACGAAAACCGACCTAAAACTCAAAGCGTGAGTTGCAGCACTAGCTGCAGTGGAGTGAGTTGTAGAGCGTGGAGTTTTTATCTATAAATATAGATCATGCATTGTAGAATTTAACATTTTAAGCTAAACACACATATTACATTAATATGTACGATTGTTGTTTCGATTACTAATTTTTGATTGTGTACGAAAAATTGAATAAAAAAAAAATTCGAGTAGGTACACTTATCTAACGATTTCTGTCGAGTAGAATTTTTATTTTCTGGAGCATTTTACTACAAATTACTTGTGTTGACATTCACAGTTGATTTCCGATTATTAATTGAATTATATATTTTTAACAAATGGTAACCCGTGTATAAAATCGATACTAATTGTATAATATTATATTAGTTGAACCATAAAAAAAATCAATTTGAAGTGTGTATGAGTGTACATGGCCATTGGCCTTATATTATATCGACATGTTTTCGAACAATAAATTATTTTATTTTTCTCGAAATGTATACTAAATTTATAACGCATTCATATGCATCCCTTCGACATATTAAATAACAATTCATATTTCACGGTTGAAAAAATGCATTTAAACTTTGAACCATATGCGCTTCGAAAGATGTATTTTTATTTGCGATTTAGAATCGTAAAACGTAAAGTCTTATTTTCTATGTAGTATTATAAATGATATATATAAGTCGTCTGGCTTGCACAGTATATGATATATTATTGCAGCGATTTCAGAAGAAAGAAAATATTTATTCGGATTAATATATTAGAACGATATTATAAATGCAGAACGAACTCGAATCAATGGAACGAAGTCGTATTTCTACAGCTTATAATAATAATTTAAATAATATAATGTATAGTCGTTGAAATTAAAAAGAGAAGTCTCGTTGAAAATACAGTTTTAATATTGTGCCAAAGAAACACGCAGAAGGTCTATAGACTATATAGTAATCAACGGCTACTAAATGACCGTCCGTTCACGCTGCAGTATTTAACGCCTCCATAATAAATGATGCTAGTAAGTATGGGCGCACATAGGTAATATTTTAGGGGGGTCAAAATAAAAAAATTCTCAAATGTTAAATAATAAAGATAATAATTATACTATGGTAATATCATGGTAATATCTATTGAGCTACAAGTTCATAATTTTTTTGTCCAGGGGGGCAAGTGCCCCATCTGATCCCCTCCAATGGACGCCCATGCTATAGTGAGATACAATATTTCGGGATACTGCTGTACATTATATTTATAAATATTATAATCAGATTACCGAAAACCGTTTAAGTGTAATTATATTTTTGTTATATTTCAGTACGAAAAGTTAATTGATAAATCATAGTCGCTACAAGTATTCAGTCGCAATTTAAACGTATTACAGATATTTTTTCAAATAGTACCTCACGGCTCATCTATATTGCACTCGTTAACTTTGAAACCTTACTGGATAGAAGAGACGCTTTGATGTAACATGCAACACCTGATCTAATATTTTTTCCAATGAAAATACTTTAGTATCGATTAACTGAAACAATCGATTACAGTAATTACTACGGTTTACGTGAATCGCTAAAGTGATTATTTCATGACACTTTTTTTTCTATCGTTCTATTATTTATTATCGCACAATACATTATAACTTTTAAGAGCTTCTAGGAGCAACATATTATTTCAATTTCCTGGGAATCTTCAAATAAATTCTCGGTCAAACTATAATTCTAATACAATCAAAAATATATAATATGATACCTTATCACTCGATCACCTGTCTGTTTAAGTTCCATTACGACTTAGTCACTTAGATACTTTATCCAATATGTTTATTAAATATAATTATGCTTAACAGATGCTCAGAAATTTTTAAATACTTTTAATCGTGATTTTTTGCATTTAAAAATCGTATAAATCATTTTAAGCAGTCTGACGAGATTTTCCGGTACATCTCGTAATCGATTCAATCGGGAGCCGCTGCCACCGCACTACGTCAAAAACTCTCGAGTCTACGAGTTTTTTTTTTAAGTTCATATCTTTCCGCGTATATTGAAACATTTCGCACAGTATACGCGACTGCATATTATATACATATCTCCTCCTCATAATAATATATATTTTCTATGTGTGTGTGTGTATCTTAACGCGTGGTCCCCACCGCCTGTCCACCCGCAACACACCACCCTCGGCCGCGTGCGAGCTCTGCCTCCTCCACTGTACATAGGAAGATCGCCTGTTTCAAAGTCGTAAGTCATCCATTGGTATCCGCAACATTTGCTGGCACACAACATTGCCCCTTTTAAGGATTAGACCGAGGAGAGACGGCACGCACACACACATACATGTATATGTATAATATTATCCACGAGTAAAGGGGTGACGTATCATTTTCCGCGCGTACACACGTGCGACCAAATTGTTCGGATGCAAAACCCGACAATTGTTTGCGTTTTGTGTATTATAGTGCAATAATATAGTTTATAATATACTATTCGACGGGGTTTACCACAAAATATATGACGATCGACGACGATTATATAGAGATTTGAGAGGGATCGATATTGCAATTTACGAGAGACAGAGACAGTGCTGTAAGAGAGAGTGAGTGAATGAGTCTCCGTGTTCGCCTGATTTTACGGTTAATTCCTATAATGGTCAAAGCGTGCAACCACCCCGAACTCGACGATTTTTAGCTCGCCGTCGTCTTCGGGTCATTGAGCGCACAACTTATTCCTACTGCCTTTTTACCGTGTTCTCGTTTTCGACAAATGCATAAAATAAATCGATGGATCGTACACTGCGATATCGACTTATCTGGTTATGTCTGTCGACTTTATATATATATATATATATAATATACTACTCATAGTGTTAAATAACACTAATGTAGCTGTATAGAACATAAAAATTTGTTTAATTAAAACGAAAACGTTGATTTACTAGGTATGTCAAACGATTTACTATGTTTATTTAATAATACGGGAAATGTAAGCGTTATTATACCTTATATTAAACATTGCGTGATAATATGAACCTCATAAATCTATATAATCTAAACCTTATGGACAGAAATGAATTGCATTAGAAGTTGTATTTATAAATTTAGTAGTTTAGCCGTAATAGTAAATACCTACATTACATTACATTTTTATTATACATAATAATATATCATTTTACGTTTTGATAATATATAGAATATAAATATGTATTTTAACATTTTATAGTGTACCAATAATATGGCGTAGATATTTTTAAACAAATTATCTTAAAATTCTCTTTTACAGCGTCTATAATTCAGAATCCAAACGGTATGCCACCCATGAACATTATCAAAATCGAAAACCCAGGGTATTATTGCAGCAGCTTCACCCCGCCAGGCGACCACTCATCCATCATGGCATCTGGCAGTTACAGTGAGTTTAATATAATATGATATTTTATAAGTATTTATATCCTCTAATTTCAAGTGTTTTTTTTTGCGAGTATACTCTGTTAAGACTAAACAAGTTAAAACCTCCTCATCATCAACATCGCACTGCAAACATTTTAGATCAAATAAACCATTGCGTTGTGTACTGCATGTATACTTAAACTTAAATAACCCAAATAATGACGTATTATAATCATTGTTGTGATAATATTATACTGAGATACACTGTTATAAAATATTTGGAATAATTATCTTATAACAAAAATGTCTTAAAACAAAATATTTTCTAACTGATTCATTTTTAAGTGAGTGTTAAAATTAATGTCGAGTCTTGAGTGTCCAAACGTTTTGCTACAATTATGTTAAGAAAAATACATTATACTAAAATGTTCAAAGAAAGTTGAACGTTTTCAGATAATTTCAATAGAAAAAAAATTCAATTGAAAATATTCAAGCTTACGTCTCTATTAATAGTAAATAGTTGAAAATGATTTTTCTGTCGTCATTAGGCACGATTTTCACAGAGCATATAAATATAGAGTATGCCCTTATGGCTTATATAATATATAATATAGTAGTTTCTCAGTGTATATAATATGTAATGTGTATATCTCGTTCTCTGTCCGGTAAAAGTGTAGTTGCGCTTGTCTCGCGAAAATTAAACGCGTCGGGCTTATAAATGTCGACAACGTAGGTTTAAATAAGTGTGATTTAGGGAAAAATAAAAGTATATTATATTATAGTGAGATGCGTATATTCCAGCCGTCGCGTCGTTTCCTCGCACTTTTCCCACGTCCCAATATATAAGCACAATTATGTAATATATTAAGCGCGTGACACGATAGCTGACGACGTGTTTATCATACGCGTGTATCGATCCGGCGTGTTGCGGTTGGATCGTCCGGGGCGGCGGGAATCTGTATCTATATAATATAGGTATTAAGACGTGTGTATGTGTGTAGATATATCTATATAAAGTGTGCATATACCGCGGTTAAGTCGGAACGATTGTTATCTCGCTCGACCAATAGGTATAATAGTTATATCGTCTGCGCCCATGTACATAATATACGCGTATATATGTATAATAATAATGCACCGTAGTGTGAAAAAAAAAAAAAGAAAAAAAAATGTTTTCAAGATGAAGGATAAATGAACGAGTTCTTCGCATTGTTCGCGATTTCCCTTATTAGGTATCAAAATGGACGATACGCGAAAGCGACCATTTATACAACATATCATATAGGTTATAGGTAGGTACCTTTACGTATATAGGATATAATATATTTTATTATGCTGAGCGCATTATTCGCATTACCCTATACCTCTACCTTGGCAATATTATCTTGTTCGCAATAAATTAACCAGTTGGCTATTAAAACTAGGTGAATATAATAAGATAAATAAATACTAGGTATATTTTATACTACTCAGTTCACATTTTACACATAAATTCTAAAAAAAAAAAAAATCCTTCAATTATTCTACGATATTTACTAATTTGCGATTCAGAGGAAAAACATCAAAAAAAACAGTTAAAAAATTTTTATCGTTACACTACACATTAAGGAAATATATACTTTTAAAATTATTACTGCATAATATATACTAAAATGGGAGATGACACGATTATAATAAAAAACGTAAGATTATAAAATTATTGGTTTATATAATTATATTAAATTGATTCTTATTCCATATCCAAGTGTTAATCTTGCGCGTTTCATTTTGCCGAGTAACGTATTTAAGTAGAAAGGGATGGGGCCAGTTGTTTCCCTAACGCCAAGTTTCGAAATTAGAGGGTGGTGACAATTTATTCTATAAACAATCCAAATTGATAAAATCAATAATAAATTCAGATCACTAACACATTAAAGATTTATTGAAACAGTCAACCATCGCTAGCAATATACTTCGTTAACATATTTTCTGATTTTCTACAACGAAAACCGACTGATATAACCACGTAATTTGTTTTAATACGTCATATTATTTTAAACATAATAAAATATTTGTTGACATAACTGACAAGATATTATAATGTTGGGGTAGGTTATATTATTTTTAGTGGAGAAATGTCGGAATAATTTTATTGTTTCTAATAAAATGTATTGTATATTTCTGAATACGCCACTATTCGTAAAAACAGAATAAATATATTATGGTTCTACGAATCGTGATTTTCCGCTGTTGGATCGGTATGTCGTTGTTGCCTATATATTATGTGTAGCGACCGTTAATGGAAATGGTATGTTTGCGTATTGAACATAGCAGTGTACGTTCCGAGCGATATTAAATTAGAAAGTCACGCGTGTACTCAAACAGTATGGTGAACAAATCATTCTATTAAGTATAGAGATTATAACTTAATACTTAGCTAATCTACGTCTATATAGAGTATAATTGGTTATACTTAAATTTCTATTAAGACTTTATAGTCGTTATAGATTGGCAAAAAAACTTGTAAAAATTCTTTGTAGGTATATATAACATATTATTATTATATGATAGTATACGAGTAGTGCACAGAAAACATTTGCAATGTTTTTTAGAACGTATTCATGTGCCTATATGTACGCATGCAAATGTCATATACACCAATATTCGATGAAAATCAATCATTAATATTTTTTTTTATTATTATTAGGCCCGATGTCGATCCAGAGGACACAAAGCCCATTAAACGAGCCCAGAATCAAAAGAATGCGGAGAATGAGCTCCGCGGAAGATACAGAAATCGATTTAGGTGGTCAGAGGGATAAATCCAGTTCAGAGATCACATATTATGGCCAAAGTCCAGCATCCCTATCTAGTCAAACCAGTTGGCACTCTGACATCGATCATGGTATACTTTTTATCCATTTTTGTTTGTTTTTTTTTTTTTTTAACAGAAAACGTATCATTACTAACATGCAGTTAATATTAATTCATGCATATTAATTGATTAATCGCTGTACTCTTGTTCGTAGTAAATATCAACATATTTAACATGGATATTTTTCATTGAAAATATCCTTGGGCTTGTCAGATTTAGATTGAAAAAAATAATAATTATATTATATTGCTGTACTGTGTATAACAGTTTTCCGAGTTATTTATGCTTGACTATTTAATTTTATAATTAACCTAACCAGTTAAATAATCCACTGTAAAATAAATACTGGCTTTTTCCAGCTAATTTGAAAAATAATACGTTAAATTAAAATCATTTTTATTCATATCTACACAACTGTAGTTAAAGTTAATCAATTTTTTCGTGTTTTATCACTCTTTACACCATAATGATTTCAAATAAAATAAAACAAATAAGTATTATATTACTTTGTTCAATAATTAAGTTGTCTTAAACTAAAATGAAATTATTTAATTATTTAAACCGTTATAGCTAGACACATTAAAGTTGCAATCGCATTATGTATGACCTAGTGGTACCTAATAATTGAAAACAAATTTAACCAACTTCTTATTAATTAAATCAAATTTCTTTTACTAACTTAAAACGTTTAATGTGAAATATATTGTTGTTAACAACTTGCTATAATATAGATAATATAGCTTAACGTTGACTCAACTTAGCTAACACAAGTTAATTTGTCCATTATTGGCATTATTTTTCCACCTCTAAACAACTTCTATTATATTCATAATATTATAAACATTTATATAGGTATTCCTGGCCAACACTCAGGAAGTATAGCGTCCTTAGCGTCTGCCAACTATTACGGTTCCGCGACGTCGGGACCAGAACAACACAGTCCAGCCAAGTACCCGGAGAACGGGCATGATACGCTTTCGGACTTTGTCACATTTGTATGTCAAGAAGCGGAGAGTTCTCAAGGCGCACAGGTATGTAATATCACAACATATTATAAAAAAAATAATATTATGTACTTATTATTATTGTAAACTATGTAATTATTGTACCTCAAAATATTAACGTTTTATGTATGCATATTATTATCATTCAACACTCGATTTTCAATATTACAATACAAGACTTCCATTAGAGCAAAAATATCGAACAAACATATATTATATGCTATAATACTACTCAAGTCACCATATTATATTAAATATATTTTAAATTAACTAAAGCGAGCTTGTGCGTCAATAAAACGCTTGTCATTTTTTATTTTTATATATTTTGTTAACAACAATTTAACTCAAATAATTAGATAATATATATTATGTTCCAAAAATTCCATGTTTCCCCAATAATTATATTTAAAATATTTATTTTCAATGATCATTTATAAAAAAATTCTAATAACTGCATTGAAATTAATTGATTTTTCCATACAATAATAATTAGGGTTATACGAAACTTTTCAAACACGATGTATATTACAATTTTAAAAATATATAATTTTACACTTTCAACCCTTACCTAATAGTTATTGTCAAAGAGTAATATAAGAAAAAAATTCCAGTAATTCATTGTATATTTAACTGATTATCGATTAAAGAAAAAAATTTTCAACGCACATATTATCATATTACTTTAGATCGTTTGGTTGAATTATCTTTCTCCCTTCGTTTTACTTGTTGAGTTTCGTTTGTATAATAATTTTACACGATTATACAATTCATCGGCACCTAAATGTTAAATCTGTGGATATCTGAGTTTTTTTACGATTTATCAAATTGTATTGATGATGATGATAATAAATATTAATGTATAGGTATCTATTTGGAATCAATTCCACTTCCATAAATTAAAACTAATATAATACATGTTTGTTATAATATTATAAAGTTACCCTTTTTATAAATGTCATATATATTGCCATTAGTCATGTATAATATTATGTACATAATGTAGCGAGTATATTATATTGATTTCACCTAATAATAATTATTAATTACCATTTACTGTTTTTTTTATGCCCCACGTAGGGATGGGCCTATGGAAATCAGGTTTTACATTAATTTATACATATTTATACATATATATTATACAGTAAAAATATTTGAAAATCTTAACTTTAGGTTAACACTCAGGTATAATGCCGATTTTGACACCGTTTGTCGTAAAACTTTTGTAATACATTGTATAATATATAGAAATAATCATATTATGTGTAGTCTACAAAATGTATACTATTTCTAATGATGTGTACTAATTCGCATTGTTTTTGTTTTCTCTATTGCATTGTAGGCGGGACCCACGCGGAGTCCAAAAATGGCACAATATTATCCGAGCACCATGCTACCACCTCCCCCTCCACCACCTATGGCGCGGCCAGTAGCTATCATTCGATCTACAGGTAAGTTCTTACACAATTAAATCATTAATACTATAATTTATGTAGAATGTCGAATGAGCGCAAACCGATCAAAATTTGTTCATGGTTAAGGGTGCGTCTTTAATAATTAAATAATACATTCAGTGCTATGAATTTAATGCATTTGCATATGTATTTTTTTTTAAGGCTACACTGTATAAGAAAATAGAATCAGTAAAATCAAACAAAATTTGTTGAGTCATATTTATATATTTTTCAAATACGATATCTTGTTTAGCATACTTTTGTATGTTTTTGAATTAGGGCATATAAGTACATTTTTTCATCACTTTTTCGTATTAATGCTTTTTTTTTTTAATATTAATATTTTTTCGATCATTCGATGAAACTATTGTACTTGTAGTCGGGTATTTATCTTAAATTGTTACTAGATTATTTTGAAATCTAAAAATCCGTGTTTTTTGTATAAATTCGTAATCTTAGATAAAATAGGCCTAACTGGAAGAAAGTATATAATTAAATAATTTAAAATGTATTAATTTTTAATTAAAACATTCTTTTACATATTAGAAAATTTTTAGTACATAACTTTGTACATTGAACACTTTTTAGTATTTAGTGCATTAAATTCATAGCCTTAATGATCTATAATTATAATTCAGATTCCTATAAAATTATAAAGTCTAAAAACTTATATAGATACCTACTACAAATATCTTATTGAGCGTGGTTTAGGTTTATACTGAGTAATTCTTTTATAAAACAACACTCATTATTTCCAAATATATTTTAAGAGGAGCAGTAGACCCATGGGCGCAGCTAGGATTTCAATCAGGGGGGGGGGGGGTAATTAGAACAAATTTATAAAAATTCCAATAATAATTATATATATAAAAAAAATGTTTTAATTTAATTTGAGACGCAGGGATGGGCAAGTGCCCCCTACCCCACCTTCACTACGCCCATGAGTAGACCAATATTTTGAAGTTTTCTTCGTTCAGCCAACCTCTTACTCCACTCGCCTAAACTTTAAATACTTAAACTCATAAACTACTCGCCTGAATTTATATTTATTTATTTTTTATTTAATCTTTATACATCGTAACACTCGCAAAAATATTCTACTTCAGAATATGAAATTAAAAATACATCCTGTACATCCTAACTAGAAATAATGTAAAAAAAATTTTTTTGAAAACGTTAATATATTTTAAATTAATGAGTTACAAAACCTAAATATCACTTTTATTATGTTAAGCAGTATCATATCACTTTGATATTCACGTATAAAAATGGAACACACACAATTTAAAATACAAGCACTTAATTAAAACATGGTGTTCTATTCAACGACTGCAGGGCGGCCACCATTGTAGAACCCCTTTTCGTCTTTTCTTATTTCTTATCTACCTATTGCTATAGCTACTATCTTTTCTATGTCAATAAACATACGTATGTCATTACTGTTGGCCTACTTATATTTACTGACTATGACTTATTGATAAATTAGTTTAAATTAAATAAGTTGTTATTATACATAATTGTTTTCTTAATTTACTTTTATACGTACGTATTTATTGTAAAATACAACAGTATAGGTACTACAGCATTTTTATACTAAAATTCTAGAAAAATTATCATATCGTCTCCTTTAATTTTGCAGTGTATCTGAAACGTAGAAGAATAAGTAGACTATATAGTTGTGTTTCAAAGGTCGCCCGTAATCTCGCGGTCGGCAATCGATTTCGCGGACATGGCACATTGCCACAATAACCGCACACTACGATGCACACGCATGTATTATACACCATGGCTAGGCCTTTTATCGCGTTCTATTTTTCTTACCTTTAAGCATCGTACTCGATCGATAAAATCCACATATCCTATTATTATGTGATAGTAATATTTGCACAGCACAAACAATACATTAAGATGCATACAATAATATGTTTATTAAATACAGTTCGGTATATAGTTCTTAAAATCGGTTTTACAAAAATATAAAATAGATGACGTGAATATTTAATCTAATGTTTATTATACTTGAACAATTTTAATCAATTATAAATATTGAGAAATTAATGTAAATTACTAAAACTTTCAAATTCCCATACCTTATACATATCTTCCAAATCCGTGATCATTGATCGTAGACCTATTATCCTTGTTATGTAACGTTAAATTTTGATTTTACTTCAGCATTTTCAGAAAGATTATCCGCTAAATAATTAATTGTATAAAAAAAAAGAATTTTCATTTGAAAAACTGTCCTGTGGATGCACAGAAGAACGAAAAAGTAGAACAATAAAATCTCGATAATATGTATAATGCATGGTATAATATGGTCTTTAAGTATGTTTAAAAATTCCAAAATTATATTTTGAATAACTGCATATTATTGAAGAGAAAAAAATGGAGTGAGTGATGAGTATGCTCGGTGAATAAACCTAGGATAATTAATATAAAGACCAAGTACTAGGAATTACCTATATATAATATAGGAAATAGATAATATTTTGCAGATATAATAATAATCAATCTGTGGAGAAATAATATTATAACACCGTCATAATATAAATATTGTACCTATTAACAATATCAATAACTGACGTTCAACACACGCGTGGTTTCCAGGTGAGCTGACCATTGCTCCGTCCAACTCGCCACCGACTTCCAACACGCCACCGATGGGCGGCGGAGGTGGCGGTGATGGATCGCCGGGTGGCGGAAGAGATTCCGATCAAAGTCCGCCGCCGATGAGCGGTCAACTTTCCGAGTCACAACTGTCCGGTGGCGGCCGAAGCGTAGTGACCGGCGGCAGCCCGTTTTCCGTGTCTGCCAACCGCGATTACCATTTCTCGCACATACAACACGGCCAGGTACCGTATACGTTCAACTTGCCAGCTCACGATTACAACCCGTCAAATTATTAACGTTTTTATTTTTCTCTTACCATTTTTTTTTTTTTTTTTTGACTTGTTTGTTTGTTTGTTTGTTAGTTTGTTTTTTTATCGTCCGTTTGTTTTCGCGCAATAACAACAATATTTTTTTATAATAAATATATGACCTAACACATCGCCCCAACCCTTTCACCCCGTGTCTGTGACGTATATATTATTTTCATACGTATATGTAAGATTAGGTGGTGCACTATGCTATTATCGTGTCTTATAAGATTTATTTTAACTCAGTCAACTCGTATATTTATCATCATCGGTTATCAATAATTACATAATATTATTATTATAAGCACATCCGGAAATCCGGTGTACCACGGATAGCCCGACCGTCCGAGTCGTGTACCAGCATTATGATGAATACCCACCATCATAATTTGACCAGAATACAATTATTTTTCTCGGACCTAATGATTTACGGAGTTTTGAAACTTTTTTCGTACTCAAATCTGTCGACGCGCTCCATACCACATTTAAACGACCTGTTCAACATTATACAAATACGCACATTATTCTGTATTGTGTGTTCATGTAAATAATATATACGTCGCGTAACCACCAATATAATAATATATTATACGGACGCCGCCCGGAAAAGTGCGTCCCATTTGTCCGTTCGAGCTTTGCTTAGCCGGCAGTATTATAGTTTTGTTGTTGTTGTTATTGTTGTTGTTTTTTTTTTTATCGTTTTTTATTTGTTTTAACCGCACACGGTCCCGAATGCCGTCTGTTTATATATATAATATATACTTACGTCTGTAAAGATTGTGTTTTGATATCAATATTATATCCGGCAAAAATGTGAATTCCATATTGTATTATTTTACATCCGTTTGCGTTTTCACCGCGTTTTGATATGTAAAAAAAACACGTTAGCCCTCCTATAAATACATATATATATATATATATATATATATAATAAAAATAATAATAATTACGATGCATAATTTACCCGCAGTTTAGTAACTTTCATTTTTTCGTTTGTTTCATATATATATAAATTATATTATTATTATCGTGTATAAACTGTGTTCTTTTTGTATAATCGTCGTTAGGATAAACCTTTTTGGTACCTAGTGCATACTGCAACTATAAAAGTATAATTAATAAATAATAATATGTAATATTGTACTTCTGTAAACGTATAAACGTCGTGTACACGCTATATTATAATATTAATATACGAGTGGACCACGAGGTCCATCAATTAATACTAAAATGTGCCATTCTGTTATGTTTTAATAATATTATAACGATGTGAATAAAATTGAATCGATTAATGTAAATTTGAGTGTACATAATATATACTAAAGTGCAATAAATACCCATGGTAGAGTGATGCAATTATTGAATTAGGTATAATACTTATACGTAGTACCTATGTAATATAATATAAAACCTATGTGTTATTATTATTTTTATTCATTATTATTATTATTGTAATATATTTTATAAGTATTATTATACAGTTATTATTATTGTCAGTGCATTATTAGTTGTGTGTGTGTCTAACCTAATATATAGACGACATTGTGAATATGTTTATAATAATATTATTAAATAGATTTTCGACCTTGACTTATATTATAATTTATAATATATGTTTAAGCGGAGTAACTATACATCGTTGTCCCTGTCAAATATATTATAGTTATTATTGTATTATTACACTTCCATTTGTAGCGTTTACACATAGGAAATGAACAAAATTAAACATCAATTATTTTAAAGTCAAATGTTCATCACGACAAATACGTTTATGAGAAAAAATAATATATATATATACATAGTAAGAACTGACTATTAAAACTTCCATATTATTATACTCATAATAGTTCATGTACATTTTTTGTAAAGAAGTAATATTTAAAAAGAAAAAAACATGAAATTTACAAGCATTTGATATTATTCAGTTTTCAATGAATTTGATGTATTTAATGTCATACTTTGCTGATTCGAATATAATTATTTTAAATGTGAAACGATTTTTAGTCAGACTTTAAAAACATTATTTTTGTATAAATTATCTCAGTTCTCTGCAGTAATTGATAATATGTTTAGTCGGCTTAAATAATATGAAAAAATCTTTAAATATTTTACTAATGTTATAATATAATACTTGACTCTAAAAAATGTTGTTATTTATTCTTTAAATTGGATTTTTTTTTTTTGCAAATATAAAACAAAATTTATTTTTTTTTAACTAAAAAATTTACCTCTCACAAAATAATTTTTCTCAATATTTCAGTTTTTAACGATGTTATTTTTAATTTTTTAATATATTTTATTATTCATTATAAGTTACGACATTTAAAAAAATAAACGTTTCACAACAGTGAAATCCTCTTCTATAATATTATCGTGTCTTCTCGTTCGTTCGATTTATCTTGCAAATTAATTCCAATCCAAAAAAATTTAAATACGAAAGATATAAAAAAAAAAAAAAATGAATATCTTGCAAACATGAACCAGAAATTCCAGTTTACTAAAATAATATTATTATAATATATATCATGTAGGTATACAAAGACACTGTTTCGTACGTATTTTTCTTATATATGACTTGGAATATTGATCAAGTGATATTTCGCATACCTACTATGATGAGTATATATATAATATTATATATATTATTATACCTACCTAACAAATCACTTGCATTGCTCGAATGCAGTGCAAATTGTATTTCAATACCAAGTTAAATTAAAAATCGGCTGTCTGACGTTTTATTTATTATGCAATTGAATAATTACAATTATGTTACACGGTTAATACTCAAACTGGTCATACCTGACCATAAAATACTTGGCATATAACTCAAAATGATTGACAAAAAATAAAATATCAAAACAATGTCTTTCTAAGTCTTTGAGAGTTGTTACGGTTTTCGTCTAGTTCGACATTATTTTAAAATGTTTTCGTGAAGCACTTGAACTTAGAAACAGTCGAACTCAGAGTTTTGTATTGTAGGAGTACAGACATCATAATATATTATGCATATAATATACGGCAGAAAATGAAAAGCCGGATCAAACTTCGTGGGCGTTTTCACCGATATTTTTTTATTCATCGTTTACGTGCCAAGGACGGCGTTCCGTCGGCAGTAGGTCGCGCTTGGAGAATTGCATGAAATAATATAATATATCTACGTCATTTTGTATGAACTATGTATCGCATATATTCTATAAAATACAGATAATGATTTATAGTCATATATTTTTATGTCATATGCGCCGTGCAAAATACATTATATAGGCAAAAATATAAATAAATAAATATTTTAAACATAGTATAGTATCGGTTATAATTTATAAATATATCGAGTTTGACACGTATAACGTATATAATAATATTATACTATGCTATGGAGTAGAACGAAGTGACCGAAAAATAAAAATAAAAAACGCGATAAAAGCTCAGTTGAAATTCAAACAATTCGTACTTGATATATTTTAATTTATAGGCATAATATAATTATTAAAATATTTACGATACGCGTACAAACGTAATATTACCATTTCGCACTTAATACACCGTGCCCGTTGCCCATCACTACACAGTACACGTATACGGTATGTGTATTTATACGATATTATTCAATAATATCAGTTCTTGAATTGCGCACACGGACGAGCCGAAGACACCCCGCCCCCTCTTGACCATTCGTTATGTCTACGTAACTATTGAAATAGTTCATTTTCCCTTTATTTTATTTTATGTTTTGCAATTCTACTGCATCCACAGTTAAATAATGTGTGTATGTATATATAGGTATATATGTATATTCAATTTAGAAGATACATTTGAGCGATCAACTATTTTTTATTATTATTATTATTTTTTTTTTCCGTAGTACCTAATATTATTTAGAAAATACATAATAATGTATAATAATTATGATATGTATTATGTTTTGTTATTGTTTCTGTTTGTTAATAGATGTTTGTGTTACGTAATAATTCTTTTGTTTTACTCATTATAATTTATAATTGTATAATATAAATAATTGATTAATATAAAAAAAAAACAACAACAAAATAAACCGTTATAGTGATTATCTAATATTATGATAATAATATTTTATGATACGATACTATGTCGATTATTATATTATTGTTCTGATGAAAATAAACCGCAAAAGTATATATTTATATATTATATAGTATTATATAGTTAGAGTGTAATTGTATAATAGTGCGTTCATTTATGTTTTAATATGCTAATAAGTTTATGTTTATTATTTATATATATATATATATTATATATTATATTGTACCAACATATTATTATATTATTATTATTTTGTAAAACCAATACGTTTTTAACTACCAAAGTATATATATATATATATATATATAATATATAATACTAAATATTTCTTTTTGTATAACTATGTGTAGTAGTGAATAGAATCTGTTTTGTGATATTGAAACTCCTTGTACTGTACATATACATACATAAATACTCATAAAAAATACCGTGTTTTATTGTCTACATGGCTGCGGTAACAAGTCGGTGATACCGATTTCGATTTTTACGAACGAGTCATCTTTAACAAAAAAAAAAAATATCATCGCAACATAATGAGAGATATTGTACACACGCCTGACCCCGATCGCGGGCAATTATTATACAATTGTACTCACACGTACGTACGTTGTATTGCGGTAGTGTGGCGTCGACATCTCTATTCCTGTTTCATTACGCGCTGAGGATCATAATAATTATTATTAGTCTTCATGTCAGCACTTGGCCGAAGGTGCGCCAAGAAGTCGCCGAGATGTAAAAATAAAATAAGATAAAAATTTGTTTTTTCTTCGCGAATATTTGTTCAAAACGGATCTTAATGTTATTATCCAATATAATATACCCGTTATACTGCTAATTTATGTGTTCCGTCGTTATGTGTTTGTGTGTGTTACTTAACCAATAATAATACACGCATATGCGTCTGCAGCTGTAAAATTTCTGCTACTAATGGTTTATTTTTGCCTTTATTTTTACTCTTTTTCAACATTGTAATATTAACGCCACGCGAACAGTATGGTGGATAGACTAAAATAATAATAATTAGGGTTAGGATGTTTTTAACTTTAAAAACTCTTAAAAAATGCATGCAGGTATACTAAAAAAAAATCTGAATACATCCCAAAAATAGTCAAATATTACATTATGATATGGGTTAAAAATTGTATTATTCATTAAAATTATAAACTATACATTTTTAACTGTGAGAAATAACCCTAATGAGTAATGACTAATAATAGCCAGTTTTATCAATATAATTTTATTGATTTTTTAATAATATTGTATGTATATTAGTTTTACTCGTATAAGGTTTTTGAAATGCTTTTTGATATCTCAAATCTGAAATTAAAAAAATTACCACGCAATCTGTAGAATTTCTTCTTCATCATCACCAGGCTTTCAAACTCTTCAAGAGTTTTCGCTGCCATCACCAAATCACTCCACTTCTCTAAAATCTGTAGAATTTACAAATAATAATTATAAATATCTTATATAAAAACCAAAAAATAGTATTTATTCCTAATAATACAATTTAATACAACTGATTTTACATCATACAAAACGAATTATAGCTCAGTCTGAAACAAAAAAAAAAATCATGTAAAATGCATAAACATTCTAACATAATAATGTATTAAAGGGCGCTCCTCACATCTAATAAACATTGATTTCGTTTCCATTACAAAGCTATCGAACAACGTGAATCGATATTCTACATAAATAATATTTGAGCTTCAAAAGATCACCAAACATAAGTTATTTTCCGAGGTTAAAACTAATTTACATAAAATATCCAAAAACACTGAAAATACTTCCTGACGTCCCTATGTAGTACAGGTACCAGCCACCTAGTCGATCCGATTTGAATAAGGCATTCATAGGTAGGTACAATTATCTATAGCTATTTAAATATTTCAAAATAAACTCGTGCATAAATGATTAAATAATTTAATCATGATAGTAAGTACACCTATACTATAGTTTTAAATCAACTATGATGATTGTTGATGTACATTATGTAAAAAATAAAAATATTTAACCCCCCCCCTACAATCAAATCACGTGATATCAATGTACTTGACCATTGTGTATAGTATTTTGCAGATTAAGTTACATAATATTACACGCGAAGAAACCGCTGCAATTTTTTCTTTCGAGATTATTACTTCCGTTTAAAGTACCCATAATAAGTTATTAATTTATAATGTAAAAAACACGAATTAGATTATAATATTGCATTTAATTGTGTCCACATACAATATTAGTCAAGCGTGGATAAAAAAAAACGATCGTCGATAACATTTCCGATATTTCTGAATCGCCGAAATCGACTGTACATATTATCTGCGTAGGTATTATATACATTTACCACGTTATTATTTTTGACAAATACGTTTCAGATTTATTTTAGTATCCTAGATTAATACTACCTTGCCTCAAATCGCACGTGTCAAATGACTAATAATTAAAAAAAAAAAACAAAAACACTTTGCAATGATAATGGCAATGCTTTTTATGTACCTACTTTTTTGCCCACAGACTTTAACGGTCGAACCTGCAACCTAACCAATTATGCCGACTGTGTGTGTGTAGTGTGTGCAATGTGCATAACATTAACAACTACGGGGGCCGAGAAGTTGTTTCCCCTAAACTATATAGGTATTTCATCTATTATCTGCAGAGAAAAATAAAATACGCTAATTGCTTAAAAAATAAAATCGCATCTCTCTGCGGTAATATATGAAAAATATCGCAACGACTTTTCTGACCCACATTGAATATAATACATTAAACATTAATATTACCGCATTGCGGTGCATGACAATATCTTCTATTGTTTTATACCTACTGTTATTATCACCATCGTTCTGTACATGTATGTGTTTGTGTATATATTACACAACAGTTGTTCAGTTATTCGAACATCGGCACTGTGAACACGGTAACCGGAGTGATAAGCCCCACAAACCTGAGCCTTCTATCCAACCCGGGCGGCAGTCCATCGTCGTCTTCGGGCGGTGGCAACGGTGGCGGCGGCGGTAGGTCTCGTGGACATTCGCAAACGACGTTACCGCGGTGGAATACGCAGTGTTCGTCCGGACCACCGTTCATCACACTCGACGAGGACTACATGATGACGCCACTGATGTCCGGCAACGGCGGACAAGTCAATGGCGCCACACTGATTGACGATGGCAAGTATATTTATGTATCTATATTATTAATTGTCGCCACTAAGAGGACATCGGAGGACATAACACTCGTTTATAAAGGTGGACATTAATTATGGGCAGCTAGTTAAAAAGTCTAATAGGTCTTTCAAAAAGTTAATTTATTTATAATTTTTAATTTAATATGTATTTAAAATATTTAAGTATTTGCGTTTTAATTACTTATCTTCTTTTTTTCAAATAAATTGAAAAATAATATGATTGGTGATTATGGTAATTATGGTAATTTGTTTTATCATAAGTACAACACTCATTACGTTATTTCAAAATGTATTAATGTTTTTTTTTTTTTTTTTAATAAAAGTTTATTATCAGGAAATTGTTAATTGTTATCAGCCAATAGGTGTAAAAACTCTAATATTAGGCTTTGACGTCTAACAGTTAAAGGGCAAAAAGCAGAAAAAATAAAATCTAACCATTTCAACCATTAGTTGTGACGAAATAAATAGGTATGATAACAATTTGGTGTTACACATTTCCAAGGTAATACAGGCAGAAGTCTACCACTAGGTACGTTTCATCAATTATTGATATTATATTATTATGAAACTTAAACCTAAGTATCGAAATATAAGCCGATCAAAAGATGCGGAAGTCTACTACTTTTTTATGCGCGTTACTGGACGAAATTCAATTTGTTATGATCATACCGTATAATATGATATACCCATTTATTTCGTCACGTTTCAATGATCAAAAACAACTAGGTATCATACAGTTATTGTATTTTGATCATTATTTTTACACTTGGGAGTGGACAAATTTATTCTGATCAAATTGAACTCTGATAAAATTAAAACTCAAAAAAAAAAAAAACTAAGACAAATGACGTCAATAATAACTTATGACTTGATATGATTGTATAGATGTAATGCCAAATTCATCAAATCATATTCCACCATATTAGGTATAATATAACATAGAAAGACAGGTCATTAAGTAATGTGTATATTATGCAGCTATATTATATTATATGGTTATTAAAATTCGCATTATAATCGTTAAACATAATATGTTGTTTTCGTATTCAGAAAAAAATATTTAATACATACAAACTCGAAATGAATTGGTTTTTGTACGTTTTACAGACAGATACTTTAACAGCGTAGTCCACCAGACGGACGGCATGGATAGGATGGACACAAGTGAATCTCAACACATCCAATCGTCGAATTCAGGTGGTCGTAACACCCCGAACTCGGTTGACGGACAAGACAACATAAGCAAATCGCAGACGTAGCCAATACATTTATGGAAATCGGATATTCTTATTATATAATATAGGCAATTCATTCTAGTTAATTATATTATAATTATTATTATTATTATTATTATTATTATTATTACGATTATTATGGACATTTTCATACGTGTAAAATAAATATCTTATATTACAATTTAAATAAACTTAAAACAAAATAATACTGAATGAACAACTTTATTGTTAGTTTATATAGTCAATAAGGATAATTTATAAAATAAAGTTTAATGTTTTATTGTTTTTTTAAGTAATGAACACAGTTATATTAATTAAATCCATTGTTTTTTAACTAGGCTATATTGAAGTTTGTTTTTTTTCAACAGTTTAATCCGATTAATATATTTACATGGAAACAGCTGGTATGAATTAAAAATGTATATTAATATTGTGTTTGCTTCGAGTAAAAGTATATTAAATTACGTTGGGATATTTTAAATCTTTAAGAAGATATCAGCTCATTGATATTTGATTTTTCTTTCTATGCTTTAATTATCTCATTTGATAAAACAAATTTATATTCATCACATACAATTTTTTACTCTTAACTTTAATATTAGAGTAGAGTAAATTTTATCAATTTTTGAAAAATTAAAAAAAATATTAAATTAACATAAATAAATTATTAAATCTTAATTTAAAATTTTTGATTTTGATAAGAGCGATGGAAGTTTTGATTTTACAATGATGTACAATATTTTTCATTACATTGTTTAGTGTGAATGTGTTTGTGTCTACAATTGCGATTTAGATCAGTACAAAATATGCTTCAACCTTTAACTTCAATACATTTTATGGTAGGAAAGTAGATTTAGCAGTTCTTTGGGGAAAAAAATAGTAGATAGTAATTTTCATAATAATTGAGAACAACTAAAAAAAGGTAGATCAGCGGGTACCGTTCTGCTGTACGGGTATTAGTTGTAAAGTGGATAACTGTGATGAATGTGCAAGGAACAGCGATTCAATAATTTAATCGGTATCCATTGATCCAAAAACTGATTTGGTTAAAATAATCAAAAAATAAATAAATTTTTTTAAAATCTAGAAACTTGTGGGCATCATTTAGAGCTAGCATTTAAGTATTTAAAGTATATTCCTCCTACTGTATCACCTATATGAGAAATAAGCCGAGTAATAGACTGGTCACTGGTAGATTGAACATTAGATGCTCTACTATTCTTGCGTTCATATTTTTAAAATAAGTAGAACATACATTTTATTGTAATTTATAATAATATTTTTTACTATATATAATGATTTAAATTAAATTAAAATAAGATTTTTGCATAATTCTTTTAAAGTTTTTCTTTCTACATTTCAGGATAACCCCGGGATTCCGAGATCAATAGCTAAATATCCCGGAATCCCGAAATTATAATCTCTAAGTATAACTCACCGCAATAAAATCAATTTTTCATTATTTTTGATCGTTATACATATTTTGATATGATGATTTTGTGAGAATCGCTATTTTTTCCTTTCTCTTCAGGAGATACAGCAACAATTTCTTTTCTAATTGGTTCACCAGCTGGACAATAAGAACATCCTGGTGAATCATGTTGTGAAAGAGAAAGAGTTAAGTCATTATTTGTTCCTACAATGAGATTTGTAATCGCTGGTTAAACTGTTGGAGAACTTTTGTTTATGTATTTGGGGTTAAACTTCTGATCCAAATGAGAGCAAACTATTAAAAATATTTTGATTATCTGTTGTTACTGAAGTCTGAAACATTTAAATCAATGGCAGTAGCAGTATTTGAAAGGAACGTTTTATGTTCTTGAAATATGTTGGTATACATTAGATAAATGCCTGTTTCTCTAAAGCCGCTGATAGCTGTTGTCATACTTGATGCTTTTAAATATGCTTTACAAAAAGCGATACAATTTAAAACTAAGTGACAACTCTGTGGTCCTTAAGACATCACTTAACTTCATCACTGTAATATAAACCTAGTGGTTTCATAAAAGCTACATCCAATGGTTAAAGTTTGTGCGTGCAGTAAAATGGAAAGCAATGCAATATAAAACCAGCATCTCTGGTTTTATCTAAAATTTCTAATGATTTAGTACGGGTAGAATAGCCATCAAACAAAACTAAAACTTAATGAAACTTAGATGTCACGAAAAAACTAAAATGTATCAAACCATTTAATAATGTAGTACTTCCAAACAATCTTGATTTTTTTTTGATGTAGGAAGATAATAAAATCCATAATCGTTTAACAAAACATTAAAAAATTCAATAGTTGATTGTAATGTAATTTTTAGTCCTTCTGCTAGATGCTTAGTTAAAAAATCAGGAACATAAATAAAATTATTTTTCAAGTTAAATTTTCATTCCTTTGTCCATTGTAAAACTTCTTTTAAAATGTATTAATACTAGCTGTATAATCAAGTTACAATGTGTTAAAACAAAAAACTAATACAAGTAACATATTATTTCAAAAATACTACAATAAATACGAAAAAAAACATTTAGGTATACAATACTTTGTTGGATCTATCAAGATCTGTTTTGAAAATGTTCATATAGTTTTTATGATTAATTAACATTTAAATATTAATACTAAAACAAAGTAAATGAATAAAACAATATTTCACAAAAAAACAAACATGCAGTTAACAATGCATCCAAATAACAACACAAATACGTATGTATCTTCAGAATTTTTTTTAACTCCTTCGGCAGGGAATTTTTTGTTCAGAGCATCAAATTCATTAATAAAGTAACTTTTATAGTTTCTTCACAGTTTTAAAATTCTAAATAGTTTTTATTTTTATAGAACTGAATTCCTGCTGCCATAGATGCATTGAATAACTAAAAATAATCATAAATCATTATAAATTATTTCATCTCAAAAATATTGTAAGTGATCATAAAAATTATTAATTAGTACTCTTACACACAATGTCACATGTTTTATTTGTATATTATTTTAATGGATATTAACACTTATAATTTAATTTAAGAATACATAAAAATATATTGTTATTGTTATAATTACCTTTATTAAACAATATTTATTATGTAGGTACTAGTAGGTGGTATGAATAGTACATTCAGATAGTAACCTGAACATTATATTTAACCTTCATTTTTAATAAGTTATTTAATTCAAAATGGTGTTTATTTAGATTAGGACACACTTATGTTAAAGAATTGCCTTCATACTTATACACTTTATAATTATGATCCCATTTAATGAATGGTTTTTTTGGATGTATCTGAATTTTATTTTGATATGATTAAAGATATTAGATACTTTAATCTTGTAATTAAATTTAAATTTTAAATAGGTACCTTTAATTGTTTTTTTCTCAAATAATCGATAATGTATTGTTTTCATTAAATGAGGTGGATTAGAAAATACATTTAATATTTTTCGAGATGAGTCATATGGAATCGCAAAATAGTTCTTAAAATCTTCCTCATTAGTACTTATTACCAGTAACTTCCATATAGTAAGATTTGTTATAGTTCCATCGTTTGCTAAACCAACTACTTTACCACCAATATTTTCTAACAATAATATAGATTTAGTAACTAATTTAACAAGATTAGCACCTATAAAATTAAAATAAATCATGTACCTATTAAATATTAATTAATATTTATTTTCATTAAATTATTGATACTTTTGACAGAACCTTTAGAAACAAATACTGCTATAGGCTGAGTAAAATTTTCAGCTAGGCTTTGTCACATCAGCAATAAACCATGGTTTGCTTTTTCAGGACTAGCAGTTTTATGCTTTATTTTATTTCCAAAATCTTCCAATCCAGTACATGTTACAATTCTAGTTTTAACATATTTTATGCTTTCTATTAAAACAAATTAGTCTAAAGAAAGTATTATTTAGAATTTTTTTCTTGTGTTGCCTTCTTTTTAATACAAAACAGAAGCCGCTTGCACCATTCATACATATCACTAAACCAATTATATAACATAAGTTTTATTTATAACTAATATTTCATTTTCTTATTAATACTTTATGATAGTAATACTAATGTTTACAAAATTTAGTATTTTTAAATTAAAATTACCGTTCATTTTCTCGTATGATGTTTAAGCAGTTAATATGATGCCATTCGTCTCTACTATCTACATACTGTTTGTTTCTAGACACTAAATTTATATTCGATAACTCATTGGAGGATTTTGCTAAAATACAAATTTTATTTTGATCAAATTTACTGATAATATATTCCATATCTTGAAAAGAGTTAAGTGAATTATTAGAAAATAGTAAACCAATATCAGATAATGTTACTTTTTGCAATAAATATATATAATTAATCTATGAAATTAATTAAAAATAAAAATTATATTATTTATTAAAATTTCCGCTGTTAAATATATTTTTTTTTACTTTCAATTAATACAAGTTGTTTTTCAATAAACTTCATATATCTAACTGTTTGAAAAAGACCTTAGTTTTTGAAATATAATGCTTTTCAAATAATAATAGGTACTTTGATTTTAAAATACATCAATATCAATAAAACATTTTATTGGTACTTACACTTGTTTATTTAAAACAATACAGAACAGTGTTTTAGTATGTAATATAGGTGCTACATTGTAACAGTTGAAACTGTAAGCTGGAATAATATGCTATTAATAAGTTAACAAAAATGTTACCGAATTAAAAAACATGAAATATAAATTATAATAATATATAAATTATAGAACATACTTTAATCTTTTTCTTTGCTGGAGAAACTGAACTATAGCAATGGTCATGTTTTATAATGAAGTTCTTATACTTTATGACCTAGAGCAATTATAACAAGACTATTTTATCATTGTTTTTTTAAGTTTTCATTTTTTTGGCACACCAAAAGTAGATTTTTCTTCACCAGCAGCACACACAGAGACACAACTCTTCATTTTGATGATAATATTTGTCAATAAAATTTGATTAAATATAATATCATATGTAAATCAGAACACTCAAAAGTCAAAATAATGTAGCATGTATAAAACGTTGAAAATATTGGATTTTTAATAGTGTATGTACTTTTTCACATTTTCATTTTCAAATTTTTATCAATTATTTAAATTTTAAATTAAAAAATTTATTAGTCGATTGACACGATAAATACAGGTTTCACAACGAAGGCAAGATGTTCTGTGACTCAAGAACTGATACTTCACAAAATTGACTTTCAAGGCTCCATGTGAGGAAAATTGTATTTCAGTATCGCCACACGTAGGGAAAATTATTATCATTATCTAAGGAAATAAGTTTTATTTTAAATTATTTCTTTTTCTTATTCTTTTACATTTTTACATGAAATCGAGTATTTAAGTCCACGTATGAATATAATAGTACAATAAGTATAAATATTTAATCATAAATTATTCATATTAAGTATAATAATTTATGTATTATTATTTATTTGCATTAAATACAATACAGTTATATTTATGATAATTGATAATTTTATAATACAAAGACACAATTGTGTTCAACTAATTTTGACAGTTTTTTTTCTTTTTTTTTTTTTTGTGGTTTAATATAATAAATATATATTGTGTCATTCGCATTATTATATAGTACGAAAATATGTTGGTGAGTATGTCAGTTTTGTGTGTCTTATATGGAATATGGGTACCTCAATTATTTTAAAACCAGTCATTATATGTATCTTAAAAAACATATTTCTAAATTATTTTTTAATCTTATATGAATTGCAGTCTAGATGTATTAGAAATCCTTGACTTTTCATTTGAACCAAATCAGCTTCAGGGCCTACTGTGGAATTCATATTTTTAATAACTTCAAAACATGTTTGACATTTTGTTCTTGATTTTAATCGCTTTGCAATGTACCTAACTATTTTACTAATGTAGATTTTTTATAATATTTTATTAATATCAATAATGATTAATAATTAATAATAATGCAAATACAGTGAAATCTGCATAATCATGTTCCAAAAATGTATCATCCAATCCCAGCAATCGTCTTTAACTATTTTATCAATTTTATTTTTTTAATTTCTAATTATTAATATTCTTTACGGGTTATTTTCTGGATACATTATTATATCTTTCAAATCTATTAAAGAAATAACTGGAATAGTATCTAAAAAACAGTAAAAATAAAAACAAACTAACATTGTTAATATTAGAATATTTAAAAAACACGTTGTAATACAGTACAATTGTCATTTTATGGATGTTTTATAATTATATAAACCTATAACATGCAATATAACTGTAAAAAGTAGGTAAAGTAGAATGATCAGTAGGACCAGATACTTGCCTCAGGATACCAAAAAGTTTAAAAAAAAAAAAAAATGTGTTGTTTGAAATAAAAAAATAATGTAAATTAAATATGCTTTCAAACTGTCTAGACCTAGTTTAGCTGTTAAGGCATATGAAGTACTACAGTAGTTCAAAAAGATAATTGGCTAAATCTATTATTGACTTTAATATCATTCTTAATCCATCACATGTTGGCTGAGTTAAAAAATGATTTTCTTTAATCGATTCTTATTTTAAATTAGTTTCCCAATTATCTAACTATTCAACTGCCTGTATTAAAATCTAAACCCATATGTTTATCACAAGATAATTATAAAACACATTATAGTGATAAAACTAAATTTAATTTAATAGAATACAAAAATGTATGTCATAGATAGTAATTAAATATTTATTATTTAAAAACACAGTGGCATTTGCACAAATTTAGTGAACAATAACAAAAAATTTTACAGAATTTACATTTTTAAGTGGTGTTTGTCTAATTTTTTTGAAATTCAAAATGGTTAATGAAAATGACAAAATTTAAAAAACGTTAAATCGAATATTTAATAACAAATAAATCAAAGTTAGAATTTTATTATAGAATTAGTATTTTTAACGCGCAACGAATTGCACGGGTCATTAATTCATAAGTCTTTAAAAAGTGATAATGCCACATATGATATGAAGGCTGCTGGTATAATTACTAATAACTAATTTTTTTTTTTTTGAGTATAGTTGAATTATTATTTAAAATTCTTAAATAATTATTTAAAACGCAAACAAAAAATAAAAGTTAGAATTTAATGTTTTCTAATTTCGACGACAAAGAAATCTTTCATTCGTGCATAGAAAAGATTGTGAGTTAGTGTTATGAGTTCGTAACTCATCTATGATCTAATATCTATTTATACTCTTTATTTGATCATTTGATTACTTGAAGACCTAAATTAATAGTTTCTACGTAGTGAATAGTTTTATCCGAGGATATGGAGACAGGGTCTTGCCAAACGGAGAAAGAGAGATTATTGTACCACGATATAATTTGCAATGGTTGTTGAAAAATGTGGTTTATGTTTTAATAGTCTGAATACACCAAAATTTAAATTCTTTTATAATTATTGTAAGCTAAACTTATGGAAAATCTTGTAATTCTTAACTTCAACATGTTTAGTTTACACTTTTTTTTGTATACCTGTACTCAATTCTGTTACTCCATACAACCTTTGTCAATGAACTCATCAGACTTTACTATATAAATAGTTTCAAAGTACGATTCAAATAAAACTACTTGGGTATGGCAATGAGTAAAATAAATTGCACTAAAAAATACCATTTGAATAAGCGTCATTATTTCATAAAAATTGATTTACTTTTATTTTTATAGATTAAAATTGGTTTACATCTTACAATTATTCATAGTTAAATCATCTTATTTACTAAATGTTAGGTCTGACGAGAAATTATAATAAATTATCAGATGAATAATTACATATACAATATACATAATATATTAATTAGAATGTATAATCTTTGAAATTAAATAATGTTAAAAATAATGTAATTATATATTTTGTACAAATATCATAATTATTATTATAAATAAGGAGGTACAGCATAGATATTTAAGCCAAAGTAAGAGGGTGTTCTCTCCTGATGAGCACGTTTTTTTATCTTGTTCTAGATCTTGATGCTCTGTAAAATAAACAAATAATAATAATTAATTATGTTCAGAATTAAAAATCAAAAACAACAACTTAATGTTAGAAATTAAATTTTCAAAAAGTTGGTTAAAGTATTTTAACGTGGTGCTTGTCCATTTCTTTTGAAACTCAAAATAGTCAATGAAAATGTTAAAACAACGTTAATCCGAATATTTAATAACAAAGTAATCAAAGTTAGAATTCTATTATAGAATTGGTATTTTTAACGCGCATTGAAGTGCACGTGGTCATTTATTCATACGCCTTTAAAATTACCTTTAAAATACTTTTTTGATAACCTGGAGAATTAAATTAATAGTTTTTATATAGTGAACTTGAGATTTGCCCCGAGGACATGGGGACAGGGTCTTGCAAACGTATGAAGAGAAATTATTGTATACATAAAACGATTCTGAACGAAGATGATTTGTCGGCCTAGGATATAATTTGCAATGGTTGTTGAAAAATGTGGTTTATGTTTTAATGGTTCGAATACACCAAAATTTAAATTCTTTTATAATTATTGTAAGCTGAACTTATGGAAAATCTTGTAATTCTTAACTTCAACTTGTTTAGTTTACACTTTTTTTTGTATACCTGTACTCAATTCTGTTACACCATACAACCTTTGTCATTGAACTCATCATACTTAACTGTCTTAACTATATAAATAGTTTCAAAGTACGATTCAAATAAAACTACTTGGGTATGGCAATGAGTAAAATAAATTGCACTAAAAAATATCATTTGAATAAGCGTCATTATTTCATAAAAATTGATTTACTTTTATTTTTATAAATTAAAATTGATTTACATCTTACAATCATTCATAGTTAAATCATCTTATTTACTAAATGTTTGGTCTGACGAGAAATATTATCAGATAAATAATTCCATATACAATATTCATAACATAATATTAATTAGAATGTATAATCTTTGAAATTAAATAATGTAAATATAATATATTTTGTACGACTATTATTATTATTATTAATTTTATTATTATAACTAAGGGTCTATTTTAAAAAAACTTAAGCCATAGTAATTGGGTATTTTCTGCACACGTTTTTTATCATGTTCTAGATCGTGATGTTCTGTAAAATGAAAAAATAATAATTATTAAATTATATTCACAAAAACAACAACGACTTAATATTGGAAATTAAATTTAAAAAAAGTTGGTTTTCAAACATAAATATCGCTACACATACTACCTATATAATCAGGGCCGGATTAAGGTTTTAACCGCCCATAGGCTAAAATAAATTTACCACCTAATTAAAATAGGTAAAATTTGCTAATTCGTCTGGACCGTTAAAATGTGCCGCCCTAGGCTTTAGCATATACAGCCTAAGCGGTAATACGGCCCTGTATATAATTGTAAATGTCGAACATGTTACATATTATTATCATTATTATTATAACAATTAGCAAGAGAAAACATTAAAATTTGGTATAATACTTTATAATACAATAAGTTCTGTTAAATGTGATCATATTAGTTTATGTAATAAACCATTCAGCAGAACCGATGAATTTTTTTTTCATTTATTATTTTTAATGTCGAGAAAACGGAAAATTATCCTCAAAGGGAGACCGAATATACTGTAAAAATTTTATCAAAATTGTTTTCATTTTGTCTACATATTCATTTATCGAGATAACCAAGTTTAAGTCTTATGCATATCGTATGTCAATGAAAACTATATTTACCAATAGCTGTGACTTCAGCCGTTCCAATCGTGTTCTGTGCTTTACACGTGTATTTACCGATACGTTCATTATCAATTTTCAGAAAAGTCAATGCCGAATAAGCAAACTGGTGTGCAGTAGTGTTTTCCATGATTCTAAACATTAAGAATAATCTACATTATAACAATACAAACATTTTTATATGGCAAATGGTTTAGTATACTTATAATCGTGGTTATCGTTGGGGAGTACAACTCCATTATACAGCCATTCGATTTTCGGAGTAGGATAAGCTTCTACGAGGCATTGGACATCCAAGTTTCGTTTCAAAGGTTCTCTATGACTATACATAATTTTCGAAACCGTTATGACTGGTGAAAAAGTTACACGAAAGTCAATAATACGTCGGACACCTCCGCCAATACCATTCACTATATTGCAAAAATAAATTCCACGGTCGTCTTTTGTTACGTTATAAAAACGTAAGACATTCCCTCTGAAAAACGAAATTTGTATTTATTTAAGTAAATAATTAATCGGTGTACAGAATTAAATTTTTTATTGGGGTGATTTTGCTCTGTTAATACCTATAAAAATTTCCTCCAGTAGTTAAAATTCCATTATTTTCTCGGGTCCAGGTAACTCTTGGTTCGGGAAATCCGTCAGCATAACATTCTAACCTCGAGAATTGACCTTCCATCGCGTTCACCAAAGTCGGAGACGAAGCATCTGAAATGACCGGTGGCCGATTCACATCTAACTCGACATCTGCAGATGTGTTTGCGTCGCTGTTGGCATCATCACACATCACAACACAGCGATATATAGCTATATCAGTCTTTTGTATATTCTGAATCTGAAAATTAACACATTTCCAAGTTGATTTAAAAAAAGATTAATTATGGCAATACAGATTGGTGAAAATGGTTTTTATCAAATTGTATTTCAACAACATAGGTACCTTCAATATATGATTATTGGTTCCGTTTTCAACGTGAATTCTTAGTGAAAATTTTGAATTTCTGACCATAAGTTTATTACTAATTGACAGTACAGTGGTCTTAGTAGGATCATCTTTTTCAAATTTAAACCATGCAATGGGAAAAAAGTTGACATTCATAACTGAACATGTAATTTCTATATTTCCACCAAAATCCCTTACAGCTGTCTGAGTACTCTGAGCATATGCTAAAATTAAAATTAAAATTTAACAATATATAATTTGATTTTTAACTTAACAGTTAATAGGTAGGCAATATACTTTAATTACCTAAGCTATATCATATTTTATTTTTATAATTATGTTATAGTGTTTTATAATGTTGTCACATTTAATGATGAAAATCAAAGGGGTTATGACATATACAATCAAGTGTTAGTAAATTGCTTAGCATTTCATGAGTAAATATAATATTTTTTATTTTGTAATTTGTAACGTATAGTAGTTCGTTAGTAAATTGACATAACATAAAGCTAGTCTACAATGAATAGTAATATTTACTACATTGCGTTTCACCCCAAAGACGTACACGAATATCATTTATTATATATATATATATTTAAAAAAAATTATCGTACAGTTATCTAATATCTAGGTAGCAATATTAATGGTTAAACTATAACTAAACGATTTGAATTATTGTAGACCTATTATGTATCGAAAAAAACTAAAAAAGGTTAAACCTAACCTATTGAGAATCACTGAAATCATAGCTAAAAAAGTGTTGATAAAAATTTATATATTATAACGTCAAACTTGGGAATTTTCCTTTAGGTCAATTGAAAGCAGAACAGAATGAAACTCTAAATAGGAAGTCGTTAAATAGTCATAAGGTAAAAAACGATTGATTCTAATTAGTTAACCAAGATATAGTTATTGAAATGGAATTTAAACATTAAAAATACGTCTTCGTCTACACCGGACCCATTAACAATCGAACAAACGCATTCCGGCAGAAGCATTAGCTACTGTACTTGTCTATTACAATTTCGGAAGATAGGATATATTAAACCTTGAAAATACACAAAACTAATATATAACTATATCCGCGAGAAATGACTCCAGACCTCCTGTGGAACATAAAATATCGTAAGTGCAAGTCGATCGTCGACGACTGTCATTGTTACGATAGATGATAGTCTCGAAAAGAAAGTCAATCTAAAATTTGACTAGGTATATAATATACAAAACGCATTATCGAACGGACGGTAATATATTCGTAGAGACATTGCTGAGATAAATATAGGTATTGGAAAATTACGAAACACCCAAAAATCAGAGATGCAAAGTACTAATTACCTTCTTAAGTTGTACGGTTAACGCGAGTTAAGCAATGAGTAAATAGGTAATAACAATTAAAAATAGCTTTCATCGTGGAATCAACCATACCACTATATTATAAACAGGGGTAATATACGATTGCGAACGGACCTTTTCTGGTAACACGATTGCGAACGTTTTTACCTGACTTTAATTTTGCGGTGTTGTCAGATTTGGTGTCAATAACAAATTTTTAAATAATAATTTAAAAAATAATCAAATAGTATCTAATAAAATAAGGATTTTTTGCTTTCTACGCCGCATTTTATATTTTAAGAAAAACTGGGAATTCCTACCAAGGAAAATTTTTTTAAAAAAATAAAAATTCTTTGATAAGCGTCATTCATTTGCAATCGTGTTATAAAAAAGGTAAAACGTTCGCAATCGTGTTGTACCCATAAACAGACGGTAATGATTCACGATAAATATCTAACTATATACACGTCAGGAAAGTCGTCTTGCAGTTTTATCGAAATTGCTCGACCGGACCAAACGCGACAGCTAGTCATTAATTAATAGCGCTCGACAAAAAGGAAATAATGCAAGAATCTCAAGGTGACATTTCTATACAGTAAATCACAAAAGTGTATGGTTTTTAAATAATATTATTTTTAAGGTAGCGAAAAGCAAATTTTTTAATAAAATAATTCAATACAATTAAATATTTACATCAAAAGCTATTTAAATTATACTTATTAAAGCAAATAAACATGTGGTACGTTTTTCAATGATTAATATAATTTACATTTATTTGAATTAGAGTTACTCACTGGGGTAGATGCTGATAGCGATGAAGAAAAATCCGTAAACGACCTTCATAGTTGCGATGGGTGAACGGACGTTAAGCAATGACCACGGACTTAGATATAATAACCTGGTTAACATATTACGAGACGGCCCGATGTTTCAGAGAGTCTTGAGCAGGGGGGATGGAAACAGCAACTATGTATCGAGCGCTATCTAGGTATATTAATTAAATTTTAAAAAAGTTCATTTTCAAACATAAATATCGCTACACATACCTACTACTTGTGTAATTGTAAACGCTAAACATAGAGTCACATATTATTATTATTATTATTATCATTATTATATCAATTAGCAAAAGAAAGCTTTAAAATTTGGTATTTTTTTATACAGTTATAATAATAAAATCATATAATATAATTATTCATATTTAAATAATTTTAATTATTAAATGACATAGCAATAGCGTTCCAAATTAAAGATCTAAAACATAGCAGTGAAACCTTAACCAAAGACCTGGTTAGGTTATCTTTATTGGTATTATTTTCAATTTCTTTATGTATAATAAATGAATTAGTTATCGTAGATTCAACAAAATGAAAAGTTAATTGTATATGCCATTTTATAATTTTTCTGTCAAGCTCTATAATAATTTACTTATAATCACTATTCAAATGATTAAAATTATCCACGAAGTTCATATTTTTATAGTAATCTATCAACACTTTTGGACAAGAGACAAACTTTTGAGTTCCATCTTTAGATTTTCTACTTACATTTCCAGTATCTTTAGAACTATGTAAAGAAGATAAAAGATGAACACACTTATTATCTTTCCATTTATACATAATAATACCACTATTGGATATTTTCCAATCAGATTCACCTCGTAAAATTAATTTATCATCTTTTAGGTTAGGTAGATTTTTTCTCGATGCATTTTCAGTTCCAACAGCATATATTAAATTGTCTTTTAAAATGTTAAATAAATCGTAACTTGTAAAAAAAATTATTCATAAAGACAATTTAATTTTTACCAGGAAAATTTTCCACCATGTTCATGACAACTCTGACCCCAAGGCCTTTTTCCGCACCTATTACGTCAGATTTTCAGGTATAAACTTGAAATCTTAAATTATACGATAAACTATCACAAATTATCCAAATTTTACAACCCCTCTTGACTAGTTTATCTCTCATATATTGTTTGATCGTAGATCTACCTTTAAATTTAACAATTGATTCGTCTTCGGCAACATTTTGATGTGGTGTATAACACTCAGAAAATGTCTGAGATAATCTATTCAATAATGGTCGAGTTTTATATAATTTGTCATAATAAAGATCACCCTTTTTTGGTTGCACACTGTTGTAATTTAAATGTAAATGTCCTAAAAGCCACCCAAATCTTTTCATTTGCATAAGAGGAGAAATATAATAGTCATGCAAATCGGAAGATGTCGACCAATAATCTCGATAACTAGGTAATTTCTTCATAGCCATAACCATATTTATTCCAAAAAATATTTTTATTTCTTTAACAGAAGTAGGTTTATATGGTTAATTTTGCTGAGTAGCATATAAGATTGTTTGATAAACAATAAGTTCAAATAAATCTTCTGGAAAAAGTTTTAAAAATATTTTTAAAGGAGTAATATTAACCATTTATTTTATTTCATTGCAAACACCTGATTGCGAATCATCAAAAATTATATCTGGCAAATTAAAATTATATTCTGTAAAACCAAGTTGGTACATCTATAGAGTTAATTGGAAGTATAAGTACAGATTTATTTGGAACATGTATTTGTGAATAAGTTTAAATAGTTGATGTAGCATTGCTAAATTGATCTAGTTCGTCAACATTTGTATTTAATTTACGTTTTTTGATTAGTGTAGTGGAATTTAAATTTGAAGAAGTAGAAGGAGTGAAATCAATATCATTTTCGTCTAAATAATGTTTATCATTATCGGAATACAAATTGAAATCTAGGTCTTTATCGAAATCATCATGATCTTCATCAGAAGTCTCTAAATCTGACCCTGAAGGTATATCTTCAACTATCCGAAATCTTTCAATTTCTTTTTTACTCAAACTTCTAGTACGTTGAAACATTTCTAAAAAATTAATAATATTTGTTTCTATACAATCCACGTGATTTATAAATTATAATAAACTAAAATATATAATAACTCACCGGATTTCGGAAGAGTGAAATAAAGTAGAAAAAAAAATTTATTTACAGTGAAGTATAATTGTATAAATACAGACACTAACTGCGTGGTGGTTATTGCAGTTGACCACCGAAAATGACGATATTACACAAGATGTAAAACAATTTAGTCGATTAGACTGAAAGGTAGACAACAAAGAAAGGCTAATAAAAATAATAATAATGCTCAGATTACATGATAATGAATATTCTGGGAAAACCAATACAAAATAATTTCGACCAATATATTTTTAGAAAATTCAATATAACTAAAATGTCTTTAATATTAATTAATATTGATATATCCTATGCCATCTGGTGGTATGCGAACTAATCAGGTATGGTGGTCAGCAACAACGACCACGAAATGAGAAAAAAAATATACTTTCTGGGTGGTTAGCTCCACTAACCACCATGCAATAGGCAGAAAAATGAAGTGGTCAGCTATACTAGCCACCATGCCGGATTTTAATATTTTGGAATTGCTTGGTAACGGCCAAGATTCAGATTTATCATCTTTATCTGGTGATGATAATAACGAAGACGACGAAAATGTATTTCCTACATAAGAACTAGACCGATTGTTAAATGATTTTACCTATTTCGACGATGATGATGGCAATGAATTGTTTCCTGATTTATTTGATGTTGATGTTTCTACTGGTAACGGTATGTTCAATTTTCAATATTTTCAATATTTTATACTTTTATTGCATTTATATTTAGAATTTTTTATTTTTTTTCCACTCATATTTAGATGAAATAAGTGAGGTCACTTGTACATCCCAGTCTACTGAAAATACTGATTTTTTCATACCATTTCAGACACCTACTATATTATCACCTATGGTAAATTTACCATTTGTTGACAAAAAAGATATTAAGTGGGATATGAAACCATTGATATGTCATGAAATTGACATCTAACAACTATTACCTGAACTATCTACTATTTATAAAACATTAAGTCCATTGGATTATTTTATGAATTATTTTCCTGGAGAAGAGTTTGAGAAAATGGCTACATATACTAATATTTATGCTAAACAAAAAAATAAATTAAATTTTCATGATACTACCTCCCCAGAAATTAAAGTATTTGTGTTAGTTCATTTATTGATTGATTGTTTGAAACATATAAGAATTAGGTTGTACTGGACAAGTGATTTTAGGGTAAATTTAATTGCTGATAGTATTTTAATAAACCGTTTTTTTGAGCTACGGTCTTATTTTCATTGTTTTGTAATTTAATACTTAAAGATTTAATTTCGTTAATTATAAATAGTTAAGGTACTAACAAAGTATTTTATTATGTAAGACTATGTAATTTAACTATATATTTATATATATTAATATATTATTAGACTATATAATTTTTTTAAACCTCAAATAAATTTATTAAACAATAAGTAATATTATAGTAAGAATAAATTAAATTTTAAAATAAATAAGCACAGGTTTTTTATAGGTTTATGTCTTACTTACACATTATATTATCAAATATATAATGACTTATTCCGTGCTATTTGGAATGAATAATATACGGTACGTTTTACTGCTAAGTTCTCCCATTCTTTCTCTCTCTATGTGTGCACGTAAATATATACATCGATATTTAATATTCTTATATTATAGTATATTGTGTACAGATTACTATTGCCAGGTATAAATTATTTGGCGTTACAATGTTAAACCGGCTATTTGAAATCGTTCAGGAAACATGTGAACTATGAAGGCATATATAAATATATGTATAATGTATATAGAGAGAGCGTCTTAACCCACGCTTTGTAAGAATTTTTGCAGAATAATGTTAGAGGTTGCTGTTTTTTGTTCGTTTCACTCTCCACTCTGAGAATAATAGAGACTACACAGGTTAATACTGTACATACCTATATGTATTATGTACTCGTATATTGTACATAATATAAAAGGGACTCAAGTTATTTTTCAATACTAAAGTAAATGTTTTGAAATATAAATAGGAATTCCTTCAAGTATATACAGGTATACAACACAGTAAGACACATAATATTAGATCTTGGAATACTCGCATCTGCATGATGTTATGCCTTGATCTTACGATATTTTATATGTTGCACAGGAGGTTCGAAGCCATGTCTTGTGGATATGTATTAGCTATGTAGCTATCTTTAAAGCTATGTATTAGCTTTATATATTTTCAAGGTTAAATATATCTTATTAACCAAAATTGTTATAAACAACTATAATAGCTCGGAATGCATCATTTGTTCGATTGTTAATTTATCCGGTGTAGACGTCGACGTATTTTTAATGTTTAAATTCCATTTCAATGACAATATCTTGGTTAACTAATTAGAATCAATCGTTTTTTACCTTATGACTATTTAACGACTTCCTATTTAGAGTTTCATTCTGTTCTGCTTTCAATTGACCTACAGGTATAATATCCATGTTTGACGTTATAATATACCTACCTATACATTTTTATCAACACTTTTTTAGCTATAAATTCAGTGATTCTCAATAGGTACAATTAGAAACATGTACACAAACCTTACCAACAATAACCTTTTTTTCAATACATAATAGGTTTACGATAATTCAAATCGTTTAGTTATAGTTTTACCATTAAAAAAGTTACCTAGATACCTGCGTATTTCTTTTTTTAATATATATATATAATAAATTATATTTGTGTATGTCTTTAGAGTGAAACGCAATGTAGTAAATATTACTATTCATTGTTTACTAGTTTTAAATGATGTCATTTTACTAACAAACAGGGGCGTAATTACGGGGAGGATATGGGGGATAGATCCCCCCCATGAGCTGTATTTATATATTGTCTTATACCTACAAATATTTCAAATACATACAAACTTATAAATTATTACGAAACTAAAAAAAAAAAAAAATGTTTAGTTGTGTATACTTAAATATTACCCGGTTATTATAAATATTTACCCGTTAACGTCTTAACGATAAGCCACAAGCATGATTTCAAAATATAAGATCTGATTTCTTTTAATTATTATCTATTAATAAACATTGGGTGTCTTGCCACACACTGTACCTAATTTAGAACAGATTATCTATATGGTAATTGGTAAGTAATCGGGTAATCCGATAATAGAAAAAACCACCATTCCATAAACAAAATATAATAATAAAAATGTAACTTCAAGATTTATTTTCGTAGAACGAATAGCCATAATATAAAATATTATGTAGTAGGTTCTATGAACGCGCGCCGACACAAAGTATCTACATTGATTATTGCGATTACATATAAGCACTACACGTCTAGGACTCTAGGTTAATAGGTACACACCGTTACACAGTGTCATTTTGTAATAGTCACAGTGTCAGTTATATTTTTATACGCTAAAAGCAAAATGGAGCAAAAAAAAGAAAATTAATATCAACTAATAGTACTCTATTGAATTTTTTTTAAAAGAAGGCTGGATCTGACGTTAGTATATAACAGGGGTGGCCAAACCGCGTCTTGCCACATAAACTTTTGCGGCTCGCATCTTATCGTATACCTAACATTTTTATAAACAATTTTTTTTTATATGAATTTATGTATTATATAATTATACGATATTTTTATTTTACATTTATCTTGGCTCTTCCATATTTATTAATACATTTGGTGGCTCGCGAGTATCTTCTCGCTGGCCACCCCTGGTATATAATTTTAAATTATTTTAAATACTAAACATTATTAGACCCGGAATTAAATGTTTTAAAATCGTACAAAATATTTAAATATGTATGACGTATTATACACTTATTATAATTAGCATTACAACTCGCGCTAAAATTATGCAAAATTAAATAAATACCAGTTAAAAAATGTATTAAAATTTAATTGCCGTCACAGCAGTTAATTCAATAACTATTATGTCAAATTAATTATTATAATTTGCCATACAAATTTATTTTGATCCCTCCCCCTCCCCCATGAAACATTCTCAATTACGCCACTGGTTTATTCAGAACCAATTAAAAGCATTAATGTTTATTGTTTTGTAAGTGTAAAGATGAATGAGTATTGAGTATGTATAATGTTTAGATAACTGGTTTACATTAAACCAGCATTTTAAGCATAACGTCTCATAATATATAAGTTAAAAAAAAAACAGTAGTACAAAAAATACATGGTGCTCAGATGACATATTATGCTATGCGATATTGTATATTGTGCAATTGCATCTTATTATTATACGTATTTTCCGTGTCTATGATATTGGTGTTCTTAATACTTCCCAAACATAATATATGTATTTAAGGGGTTCAATGAGGTATTGGTCTTCTATGAATACAAACATGCGATACATTACATACAACAGACCTATACCTAATAAGCAAAATTATTAAATACTTTCGCATATTTAATGTTGTGCAATGTACGTATTTATTAATAATACGCCGTCTGTGGAAGTGAAGGCGTATAATAATGTACCTACACTGATAATTAATAAATACTAATTTTGTATTGAGTATAACGAATTTACCAACAATAAATAGATTTACAATTCGTCAAGTCGAAATCTTATCGACGATAAGATAGTATTTCGACATATTAGCAGTAAAAAAATACTGTAAGTTACAACTTACAAAATAAAAAATATTATATTTACTCATGAAATGCTAAACAATTTACAAACACTTGATTGTATGTGTCATAATCCTTTTGATATTCATAATTAAATGTAAAAACATTATAAAACACTATAACATAGTTTAAAAAAAAAGTATGATATAGCTTAGGTAAAGTATATTGCCTACCTATTAACCGTAAAGGTTAAAATCAAATTATTTATTCTTAAATTTTAATTTTAATTTTAGCCTTTGTTCAGAGTACACAAACAGCTGTAAGAGATTTTGGTGGAAGTATAAAACTTACATGTTTAGTTTTCAATTTCAACATTTTTCCCAAAGATGGTAATTAAGTATTCATTTCTTAAAAACACAGTAGCATACGCACAAATTAAGTGAACAAAAAGAAAGAGTTTTCAAAAATTTACATTTTAACGTGGCGCTTGTCCAATTCTTTTGAAACTCAAAATAGTCAATGAAAATGTTAAAACAACGTTAATCCGAATATTTAATAACAAATTAATCAAAGTTAGAATTCTATTATAGAATTGGTATTTTTAACGCACAACGAAGTGCACGGGGTCATTTATTCATAAGCCTTTTAAAAGCGATAGAGTCATAAATTAACATGTTTACTCGCGCGTAAAACCAAACACTAGAAAAATTGAGATTTGTGCTTTCATCTCAATAAAAGACAAGGAAAAGGAAAACTTGAGGCTAAACTTTGATGAAATAAGCATCAAGCATAATTTTTTACCTAAATATTTGATGATAATAAACTTATCATGTATGTACATTATTATCAAGTAATAATTTATTACGGGAAAATTAAATTTTAAAACTAATTGTAACTGTTATGACTTATAAATGAGCGAGATAAATGTTGAATATTTTATCAGAAAATAAAAAGATTAATTAATTAATTCACTGTTATTATATTATACATTAAGATTATATAGTTTTTTAAATCTCAAATAAACTTATCAATTATTATGAAAAATTATAATAAAAAAAATTAAATTTTAAAACCAATTGCAAAAGCTTTTTGTTTTCTATCAAAAAAAAAAAAAAGATATTGTTTTATTCACTGTTATTGTGTTGTACAATAAAATTAAATAATTTTTAAAATTATCCAATAAATTTATAATGTATTAAATAATATTAAAGTAAAAAAAAAATTAAATTTTAAAATAAACATAGCATAGATTTTTTAGAGGTTTTATGTCTTACTTACAAATTATACTATTAATGTTTTATTAATATTTAATACGCCTATATTATATTATGTACAGATTACTACTGCCAGGTATAAATTATTTGGCATTACAATGTTAAACTGACCATTTGAAATCGTTCAGGAAACATGTGAACTGTGAAGGCAATATATAAATATATGTATAATGTATATAGAGAGAGCGTCTTAACCCACGCTGTGTAAGAATTTTTGCAGAATAATGTTAGAGGTTGCTGTTTTTTTGTTCGCTTCACTTCCACTTTTGAGAATAATAGAGACTCCACAGGTTAATACTGTACATAAATGTATATCATATAAAAGGGACCGTCTCTATTCAAAGACACTTCTTGATGTTCTTCAATACCTGACAACTGCCTTCACATATTTTTATAACGATTTCAAAAGGTCCGTTTAACATTGAACTGCCAAATTTTTAACACCTCGCAGTAGTTATCTGTACATACAATTTTATAATAAAAGAATATTAAATTTTAATATCTAAAATGTATATGTATATACGCATATATATAGATGTATAAAGGTGCGGACAATGGCGATTTGTGATATATATATTAATGTATTATGTTTAAATACATTTGTCATTGGCGTTTGGAGTGTCGGATAAGAGTTGTTTACGGGCCGAGCACGGCCTGTGAGCCATAGTTTTGACTTTGGAAACCCCTGGTGTAGAGCAGTACATAGCGTTCATGAATCAAAGTTAGAAGATTTACAAAATATTGAAAATATTCATACATTTTTATTAAGTTTACAATATATTTATAAATATTATATAATGTATTTTAATTATACATTTATATACCTAGGTGTTGCAAGGCATTAACAATTTGGGCGAACAAAGATTTAATATGAAATCATTATGGAAACGGAGATCGGAAATGCAATCTCTGCGAACTGCGAAGGCAGATGCTAACGCAGTAACGCTGACCACCTAGTGTTTACGTACATTCGTATATATATATATATATATATATATATTAATATTTAATATTCTTATATCACATAAACTTAACATGTATCAAGTAATAATATATTACAGAAGAATTCAATTTTAAAACTAATGGTATAACAGTAATAAGTTATATCTTATAAGTGTGTAAGATCAATGGATATTCAGTGTTTCATCAGAAAAATAAAAAAATAAATTGTTTTTATATTATACAATAAGGTTATATAATTTTTTTATACCTCAAATAAATTTATTAAGCAATAAGTAATATTATAGTAAGAATAAATTAAATTTTAAAATAAATAAGCACAGGTTTTTTATAGGTTTATGTCTTACTTACACATTATATTATCAAATATATAATGACTTATTCCGTGCTATTTGGAATGAATAATATACGGTACGTTTTACTGCTAAGTTCTCCCATTATTTCTCTCTCTATGTGTGCACGTAAATATATACATCGATATTTAATATTCTTATATTATAGTATATTGTGTACAGATTACTATTGCCAGGTATAAATTATTTGGCGTTACAATGTTAAACCGGCTATTTGAAATCGTTCAGGAAACATGTGAACTATGAAGGCAATATATAAATATATGTATAATGTATATAGAGAGAACGTCTTAACCCACGCTTTGTAAGAATTTTTGCAGAATAATGTTAGAGGTTGCTGTTTTTTTGTTCGTTTCACTCTCCACTCTGAGAATAATAGAGACTACACAGGTTAATACTGTAGGTACATACCTATATGTATTATGTATATTGTATATCATATAAAAGGGACTGTCTATATTCAAAGATACGTCTTGGTGTTCTTCGTTCCCAGCATCTGCCTTCACATCTTTCTATAACGATTTCAAATGGTCCGTTTAACATTGTACTGCCAAATTTTTAATACCTGCCAGTAGTTATCTGTACCTACATAATATTTTGTAATAGAAGAATATTAAATATTAATATGTATAATGTTTATGTACGTACGCATATATACGTGGATCGAACAATGATCGCTAAAAATATAGATGAGTAAATAAAATTGCGCTTTTGTATAATCCGGACAATTATTATTTTTACCTACATTATATTATTATATAATAATGTAGTAAACTTTAATGTACATATAAAAATAAATAAAGTCACATAAAATGGTACCTAGTAGGCTCGTAGCATAGACGGCCGGGGCTGTGTGGTGTGTAAAATAAAGAATAATAAAAATGTAATTATATGATGCTTTTATTATTCGATGACGGACAACAAGTAACTAAGTTTGTGCTGTCGGTAATCGATGGTAGTCATTACGAATTTCTGACGCAGGTACATTGAACATTATCGATATCATTGAAATAATACAATATATGTGTTAATAAATAAATATATATTATGTATACTTAATTTGAGTAAATAAAATTTAAAAATCATATAGCTATACGTGCTAAGTAGGTACTGAGAAGTTTTAGGAAGTTAATACCTATTAACTATATAAGTAACATAAAAACATAAATGAGTTAATTTGTGTATACACAAATTGCAATTGCATTTGTGAAAAATTAAAATTAAAAAACTATAGGTAGGTACTATATTATATCTAATAATAAGTTTTAAAGGTACTTATTAGTTATTATTTAATATCTATCAATAATTATTATACGCTATGGTTTAAATGTATAATACAATATAATGTATATTATAGCTATCCTACTGCACATATACCTCTGTACAATAGGTTATCAGGTTATGTGATTAAAAGTGATCATACTTCTGGGAGGTAATTTGCGCTTCAACTCTTTTATACAGTCTTGATAGGGAACGTCGACTCTATATTACTTTATGACACATAAAGACACAACTCTTCATTTTGATGATAAAATTTGTCAATTAAATTTCATTAAATATAATTTCATACATAGATCAAAACACTCAAAAGTTAAAAAATTATGTAGCATGTATAAAACGTTGAAAACATTCTATTCTTAATCGTATATGTACTTTTCACATTTTCATTTTTGCAGGAAAATAATGTGCATATTATCAATTCTGATAACTAGTACTTAATTTATAACCGGTTTCTTTTAATGACGATCACCTATCATTTATCAGTTTTAGATTCTGAACGGAGTGATGAATGTATTGATTTTACAATGATGCATGTTTTTTTGTTTTTTTTTTTTTTTGTGTCTCTGTACAGCATAACTAGTCGAAATAATGCTTCAATTTCCAACTTCGGGGGTGGTTTCTGATAGAAAAGTGAATATCCTTGGTGCATTATAGAGGTAAAAAGTAAACATTTTCCAAAAGTTTTCAAAAAAATCGAGAAAAACAAAAAAAAAATGACGGAAAAACGGGAATTTTTTATTTTGCTTTAACTCAAAAACTAATCGATGTAAATACTTGAAATTTTCACCAAATGTTTATATTAGCTTTCTCCATACACAGTTAAATTAAAATAACGTAATTTAAATAACGATAAACATTTTTTGGCTGACTAGAAAATTTTGAAAATTTAATACAAGGTTTCTTATAAGTTGTTCTTAAAGTGATAAAAAAAAATCCGAAATCGTTAGTCACAATTTTTTTTTATAAGTGCTTAAAATTCAAATTTATACGAAATATGTCAAAATTGCGAAAATTTGCAAGTAATTTTGTGGTTGGAAAATCGTAAAATTTTTTCTTTTATAACTAAGTTTTGAAAATTTTGTACAAGGTTCTCCATAAATCTTTCTTCAAATATCTGTAAAAAAAACCCTACCGGATTCAGACAAAAAAATTTTATGAAAAAATTTAAATTTTTACAAAACCGTGTTAAAAAACGGTTTAGCCTCAAACGATATTTGATATTTGTTGTTATTCAAATAGTATAAGTCGTAAATACTTAAAAATTTTACCAGTTATTAAGATTGTTATTTTCTTTACTTGATTTGATTTTCAAAATATTTTGACTTTTTTTGACCTATTTAAGTATAGACAAATGAAATTTTCAATTTTCCTAAAAATTTTTTTTTGAAGTGTCGATAAAATTTTTTTGGCGGAGTCAAAATATTTGAAAAATTAATACAAAATTCCTCATAAGTTATTCTTATAGCGATAAAAAAATTATAAGAATACATAGGCACAATTTTTTTCATTAGCATTTGAAGTTCAAATGTTGACAAAAACTCGTCAAAATCATGAATATTTGCATATTATTTTGTAGTTCAAAATTCATAAAATTGTTTATATTTATATCTAACGTTAAATATTCTAGACTGACAAATCATCTCCGTTCAGAATTGTTTTTCGTATACAATGATATTTATCATTGCATTCAAATTTAACCTACCCTAGTCCGAGGTCCACCCCACCCCTAATGTACAGCAGAGCGGTACCCACTTGCCGACTTTTTTAATTTTAAATTAAAAAAGTAATTGGTCAAATATATAGTCACTATACCAATTACCAGTACACTATGACTAAATATACATAACAATTAACAGCGATAACATCTCACTCTAAATCTCCGATGTTATCATTTGAATACTACGGGTAGTAAAACTTAGCTCTAGCTGAATGTTACTGTTAATTTGTAATAAATTATGAATATGAAAAAAATGTACAGAAAATTGAGTTGATTTTTATTGGTAGCTACTATGAAATTAATAGGTTAATAGGCAAGACGTGTAATTATCGCTAAGAAAATAAGCAGATAAAAATAACGAATATTAAGACCAATAACATGATACTCCTACACAGTTTATTTGATAAGTAATATACCTAGATAGCGCTCGATACATAGTTGCTGTTTCCATCCCCCCTGCTCAAGACTCTCTGAAACATCGGGCCGTCTCGTAATATGTTAACCAGGTTATTATATCTAAGTCCGTGGTCATTGCTTAACGTCCGTTCACCCATCGCAACTATGAAGGTCGTTTACGGATTTTTCTTCATAGCTATCAGCATCTACCCCAGTGAGTAACTCTAATTCAAATAAATGTAAATTATATTAATCATTGAAAAACGTACCACATGTTTATTTGCTTTAATAAGTATAATTTAAATAGCTTTTGACAAGGCTGGGCAAGTTAATGATTTTTTTTAACTCAGTTAAGTTAAGTTAAAAATTTTTTGTTCAATTAAATTAAAAGTTAAGTTAATTTATTTTTTTAATATATCAATTAAATTTAAAGTTAAGTTAACACATTTTTGCTAAATTAACTTCAATTAATAAGTTAAGTTAATAATAAAAAAAAAAATTCATTGAAAAAGGTTTTAAAATAAGTGAAAATTACTTGTATAGTAGGTAATATACCTATGAATATAATATATGCATATATTAATATAATGTATATAATTTAAAAACTGTTGTAGGGCTGTATCATTTTATTTAATATTTAATATTATTATTATTATTATTTCATCTTGGAGTCTGGGTTGATTTACATTTTAGTTTAAATGTGCTTACTTTATTGTTTAACCTTTACAATTCAAAAATAAATAACTCAAACATTTAAAGATGAGGTATAAAAAAAAACTAGTAACTATATTTTTTACTAATAACTTTTATTTTTTAAATATTACAAATATTATATTTGTATATAAATATAATATAATATATAATATATTTGTTTATATGTAAGATTTGTAATTTGCTGCTGGTCTATTCAAAGTATTTATTAAATTTCAATAACAGAGTCATTTCAAAATTTTGATCTGCCATTGAACCTCTTCTTTTGTTGAACAACTGTCCTCCAGCACTAAAGAGCCGCTCAACGTGTGCAGATGAAGGGACAGCAGTATTGTATTTTATATATACGTCTTTAAGAGGATTTGGTAAATCTAAAGGAGATTTAATGTTTTTATTAGACAAATAATTTTCAACAAGAAGTTTAAAATCATTGTTTGAATCTGAAACATTATTTTCCTCAAAATTAAAGAAATCATCCTCAATGTCACAATTATGGTGTTCTATAGATGTGGGGTTAGGTGTTAATTGAAGATTCTCTTGGGAATTTGTCAATGCGTTATCAAGTATGGTTTCCATAAGTGTATTTTTTATGTTGTTTCGATCATCTTCTACAGCCCAATTAAGTTTAAATTTTGGTACCATACAGGAAGCCACTTGGCATGTCTTTGACTCCATATATCTTGCGAATCTAATAAAAAAAATATATTCATGACATTATTTGAGTTTAATTAAATGTAAAACAAAATTAAAATAATAATTATAATATTAATAATCTCTGTGCGTTTCATCTGTTTTTTATTATGTTTAACAAGTTGTTTAACATTTTCAATATTTTAGTTTTATATTTAATTTAGCTGTACATATTTTTATTTAGATATTAAATAACTAATTTAAAAGTTGACTTTTTAAAAACCAATTGGCCAAAATACAAATTATATTTTTTATTATAAACAATATAATAGGTTAAGTAATATTCTACAAATTAAAATTCTAGCTATTTAAATAATTCATTAATTAAATCAGAAATATTACCTTTTATTTAATCCTCTTTTAAGTGCAATAACTAATGGTCTACAGAAAACTATATTTTTCATATCGTTTAAGGATTTATGTACTGCATTTATAGTAGGGAGCAAATATCCTAAAGATACATTTTTATCACCCTGAAGTATATCTAATGCTCTAGATATAGGTTTCATGACCTAAAATATAAGACAATTATTATAATTTATAATAAACAATAAATATGCATACTTATATATAAAATTTACATTGCAGTATTCTAGTAAAAATGAGACTTCCCGAGGTCCTGAAATGGTAGGCAGTTGTAAATCATTACACACATTTTCCATTTTATCAATATTTTCAACAATGCATTTGATAGCATCATAATATGAATTCCATCTAAACATAAGATATAAGACTTTTATAATAAATAATTTTTTTATTTTTTAATGCATAATATTATTTAAAATAATTAGATAATAGATACCTTGTGGCATTAGGTGTGATTAGATATCGACCAAGATGATTTTTTATAATATCTGCACTTAAAGTAGATTGATTTTGTTTGTTAAAAATTGATTGGCACTTTTTAAATACTTTTTGAGAGATAGTCCTATATGCAAGGTCTTTTTCAGCATCTTTAATGTCAACTGAAGCAATTAAATTCATAGTATGTGCTGCACACCTTTGGTGAGGGGGTAATGATATACTTAAGAGATTATCAACATTAGATGGTTCACCATCTAGAGTATTTGTGATTTCAATAGAGACTTCATTTTCCTCAGTTATATTCGTATCAGTGCATTCATTTACATCAGAATCATTGTCATTACTGTATACTCTAGAAAATAAAAATATTTTGTTTTTCTTAAATTTACTAAAAAAAAAGTAATGTTTTAATTTATAAGTTATAAGTATAATTAATATAACTATATTTAGTATTCGATAAAAAGTTGCTGAATTTCTATAATAATAATTGTTTATTGTTCAAATATAAATTATAAAGTGTAAATGACCTACAAATTATTAAACTTTAATAACTTTATAAATCTAATTATACAAATGTATTTAAATTCTATGTTGGCAAATTATACATTTAAGATTTAATGATATAAGTACAATTATAAATTATATAATTTATATGCTTACTATTATTTTAAATTATAAGAAAAACTATCTTATAGAAATATAAATACTAAAATATTAAAAAGAAAAAACACTTAAATATTATTTTTAAATACTTATTGTAAATATATAGAAGATAGAACTATATAAGTATTATTGTACACATAGCATAGTATTTATTATTGAAAAATTAATTAAATACTATAGGTAAACAATTATTTCTAACAATTTAAATACCTATAAATGAGTTAGGTACACTAGCATAAATAAAAATATGCAATATTTTTAAATGATTTATAAACTTAAGTATGAATTAACGATTGTTAAATTTTTTGTTGAGCTCAAAATTAAGTTTAATCCATAGGTAATTATTAATAAAAAAGGATAATTACCTAAAACTTTTTACAAAATTTGCTGCATTGTCAGTGACTATTAATGTTGTTTTATTTTGGATTTTAAATTCGTTGAGTACTTTGTCTATTGATTCAGCAATGTTATCGTATGTGTGTCTTCCTACCATACGCCTACAAGCAAGTCCTTTCGAACATCTTTCCAGAGTTTGTGGATTAATCCAATGGATAGTAAATCCTATGTATGATCTAAAATAAAAAAAGATTAAGACTTAATATTACATGAAATAGAAAAACTTAATTGAATCAAAATGCCCAAAATATTTACCTGTGGAATATGCTCCAGCAGTCTGCTGTAATACATACATATTTGATTGTATCTAATTCACTGATCATTTCATTTATCATTTTATTATATAAATTCTCAACATCACGCATTAAATTTCTACGTGATGCAGGAACTTTATTTGATGTAACTTCACAATATTTGACAAATGCAGGATGCTCAATAAATGAAAATGGTGATACAGTATCAATTATAAGTTTTAAATTAGCCTTATCAAACTCAACTTGATCTAATTTTTTCTTTGTTTGAACTTTACCAACCTCACTTAATTTAAGTTGCTTATAAGGTATTGTTGAAGAATCTATTGGTCTCTTTTTCATACAATTGTTAAATTCCATTAAATCATTTGGATGCTTAATCTGAAAAAGGTATAAATATAATATTTTGCACAAGAGTACACTAAATTTGTTTTTATTTTAATAGTAAACAACAATAAACAATATAAACTATTTAAAAAATATTAGCATTAAACTATAATAATATTGTTCTATAACATTTTAAAAAATTATCTAAAACCCATTAAAGGTTCTAGAACTTAGAGCACAATGTATGAACATTTATTTTTTGTAACAATTTTAAAATTATCTAATAAAAGTAATAAAACAAAGGTAACTATTTGTATTATGGTTTATACCTTGGTCTTTAAGAAATTAGGCTCGTTAACTTAAAATACAATCCATTTATAAATTACAAATACAGATACTTACTTTGATATGTGTTCTAAGATTTGAATTTGATAATTTAGAAGTAGAAATGTGTTTTTCTTTTGGACCACACAAAATACATTTAAAGATCAGATTGTTTTTGTTTGCATTTAAATCATTTGATTTTAGTTGTTCAAAATAAGTAGTCATGTTTGGCCATTTTGGTATATCATTATTAGAGCTGTTTAATTCTTGGTGATCTGGATTTTCACCAAAAACTGAGAAAATTATGTTTTAAAAATTTTTAAAAAAAATGTCAAGTTACAATAATTAGAAAAACATATTGTGTACAGTTAATAATGCGGTTTTGTATACATTAAAAATTAATTGGTTTGATAAAGTTTCTCTTGTTAAAACGCAATGCAATCACAAAACATTGGTGTTGAACGATAATCTATAAATAATCGTTTTAGTTTTTTATAAAACTGATCACAATTCACAATTACATCATCAATAAAAAAAAATTAATTACTATCAATATATAAATGTAATATTATAAATTATCCCAGGCTTATAAATTGTTTTAGTTCAAATCTGTTATTGTATACAATGATACCTACCTACTAAGTACTATTGCATTTATACTTAACAAATCCATTATAGTGAACTACCCTATGAGCATGTTTTGGACCCCTACAACGGCTACAAATATACACTAGAGTTCCTTTTTTTTAAAAATATATAATTAGGTTAATATGATGTCCACAATAATGACCGATCGCCAAAAATTGGTATTCGGCAGTAGTTTAGTAATACATTTATGATAACAATATCATCTAAATTCTATAGGTACGTGTTTATTTCTACAATACTGTTATAACATGAATACAATTACTTGGATTTAATTAAAATATTACTTACTTGGATAATTATTGTCCATGACGGCTATGTCCAATAGACAATAGTAACAAATTCGTAATAAATAATTTTTTTTATTGACGGTTGAAGATCGCAGAAACTGCAGTAGCGTCACAACGACTGAGCGAGCCAGTAAGGAATGAAAACTATTTTATGAATTATGAATATACAATTGTACAAATATCTAATACACCACTATTTATAGTTGGTACTAGGTAGGTATTTTTGTAACAAAATGATAATCGATAATCATAAAAATTATAGAATAAGATATAAATAAATATTAAGTAATAATAACAATAATAATAATCTGGTATTATTAAATATTTAAATGTGACTTCGTGAGCTCGTAGCTATTGACATATCTTATATAATATGGTCATACGGGCGGTTAAATACTTAAATGTCACATTGTTACAATGTTATCTTTATATTATGATTTATTATTTTAATATTTTATTAGTATACTAGGCATTACTAGCCCTCCGTGCTATTTATAGAAATAATTACGAAAATATCTTTTTTTTTTCCAACAATATTTTATAATATTCTATGAATTTTAAATCGACGAATCGTTATAGACTAAAGTATATTCTAGATAAAACAAAAATCCAAAATTAACTTAATTGGTAATATTAAAAAAGTAGAAGTTGATTTTAAGTTAACGTAGATATAAATGAGTTAAGTTAAAGTTAAGTTAATTAAAATAGCGAACTAGTAAGTTAAGTTAATAAGTTAAAATTAACTTAACTTTTAACTTATTAACTCGTTAATGCCCAGCCTTGGCTTTTGATGTAAATATTTAATTGTATTGAATTATTTTATTAAAAAATTTGCTTTTCGCTACCTTAAAAATAATATTATTTAAAAACCATACACTTTTGTGATTTACTGTATAGAAATGTCACCTTGAGATTCTTGCATTATTTCCTTTTTGTCGAGCGCTATTAATTAATGACTAGCTGTCGCGTTTGGTCCGGTCGAGCAATTTCGATAAAACTGCAAGACGACTTTCCTGACGTGTATATAGTTAGATATTTATCGTGAATCATTACCGTCTGTTTATGATATGGTATGGTTGATTCCACGATGAAAGCTATTTTTAATTGTTATTACCTATTTACTCATTGCTTAACTCGCGTTAACCGTACAACTTAAGAAGGTAATTAGTACTTTGCATCTCTGATTTTTGGGTGTTTCGTAATTTTCCAATACCTATATTTATCTCAGCAATGTCTCTACGAATATATTACCGTCCGTTCGATAATGCGTTTTGTATATTATATACCTAGTCAAATTTTAGATTGACTTTCTTTTCGAGACTATCATCTATCGTAACAATGACAGTCGTCGACGATCGACTTGCACTTACGATATTTTATGTTCCACAGGAGGTCTGGAGTCATTTCTCGCGGATATAGTTATATATTAGTTTTGTGTATTTTCAAGGTTTAATATATCCTATCTTCCGAAATTGTAATAGACAAGTACAGTAGCTAATGCTTCTGCCGGAATGCGTTTGTTCGATTGTTAATGGGTCCGGTGTAGACGAAGACGTATTTTTAATGTTTAAATTCCATTTCAATAACTATATCTTGGTTAACTAATTAGAATCAATCGTTTTTTACCTTATGACTATTTAACGACTTCCTATTTAGAGTTTCATTCTGTTCTGCTTTCAATTGACCTAAAGGAAAATTCCCAAGTTTGACGTTATAATATATAAATTTTTATCAACACTTTTTTAGCTATGATTTCAGTGATTCTCAATAGGTTAGGTTTAACCTTTTTTAGTTTTTTTCGATACATAATAGGTCTACAATAATTCAAATCGTTTAGTTATAGTTTAACCATTAATATTGCTACCTAGATATTAGATAACTGTACGATAATTTTTTTTAAATATATATATATATAATAAATGATATTCGTGTACGTCTTTGGGGTGAAACGCAATGTAGTAAATATTACTATTCATTGTAGACTAGCTTTATGTTATGTCAATTTACTAACGAACTACTATACGTTACAAATTACAAAATAAAAAATATTATATTTACTCATGAAATGCTAAGCAATTTACTAACACTTGATTGTATATGTCATAACCCCTTTGATTTTCATCATTAAATGTGACAACATTATAAAACACTATAACATAATTATAAAAATAAAATATGATATAGCTTAGGTAATTAAAGTATATTGCCTACCTATTAACTGTTAAGTTAAAAATCAAATTATATATTGTTAAATTTTAATTTTAATTTTAGCATATGCTCAGAGTACTCAGACAGCTGTAAGGGATTTTGGTGGAAATATAGAAATTACATGTTCAGTTATGAATGTCAACTTTTTTCCCATTGCATGGTTTAAATTTGAAAAAGATGATCCTACTAAGACCACTGTACTGTCAATTAGTAATAAACTTATGGTCAGAAATTCAAAATTTTCACTAAGAATTCACGTTGAAAACGGAACCAATAATCATATATTGAAGGTACCTATGTTGTTGAAATACAATTTGATAAAAACCATTTTCACCAATCTGTATTGCCATAATTAATCTTTTTTTAAATCAACTTGGAAATGTGTTAATTTTCAGATTCAGAATATACAAAAGACTGATATAGCTATATATCGCTGTGTTGTGATGTGTGATGATGCCAACAGCGACGCAAACACATCTGCAGATGTCGAGTTAGATGTGAATCGGCCACCGGTCATTTCAGATGCTTCGTCTCCGACTTTGGTGAACGCGATGGAAGGTCAATTCTCGAGGTTAGAATGTTATGCTGACGGATTTCCCGAACCAAGAGTTACCTGGACCCGAGAAAATAATGGAATTTTAACTACTGGAGGAAATTTTTATAGGTATTAACAGAGCAAAATCACCCCAATAAAAAATTTAATTCTGTACACCGATTAATTATTTACTTAAATAAATACAAATTTCGTTTTTCAGAGGGAATGTCTTACGTTTTTATAACGTAACAAAAGACGACCGTGGAATTTATTTTTGCAATATAGTGAATGGTATTGGCGGAGGTGTCCGACGTATTATTGACTTTCGTGTAACTTTTTCACCAGTCATAACGGTTTCGAAAATTATGTATAGTCATAGAGAACCTTTGAAACGAAACTTGGATGTCCAATGCCTCGTAGAAGCTTATCCTACTCCGAAAATCGAATGGCTGTATAATGGAGTTGTACTCCCCAACGATAACCACGATTATAAGTATACTAAACCATTTGCCATATAAAAATGTTTGTATTGTTATAATGTAGATTATTCTTAATGTTTAGAATCATGGAAAACACTACTGCACACCAGTTTGCTTATTCGGCATTGACTTTTCTGAAAATTGATAATGAACGTATCGGTAAATACACGTGTAAAGCACAGAACACGATTGGAACGGCTGAAGTCACAGCTATTGGTAAATATAGTTTTCATTGACATACGATATGCATAAGACTTAAACTTGGTTATCTCGATAAATGAATATGTAGACAAAATGAAAACAATTTTGATTTAGTGTTTACGGAGATTGGACATAGATCTTGAATCCGCAGTTAAAGTTTTTCTTGTCACGCAATGACTACAAGAAACTTCAAAAGTTTTGTGTAAATCATAGTCATTATCGTTAAGTATTTTATTAACTTTAAAATGTGAATTGTAAACAGGCCATGGCAAACTAATATTCACTTGTGGACATGGATCATCCAAATTACAATTTTCCTCCATTTCACTCATGATAATAATATGTTAAATAATAATACTACTTATTACTTAATGTCTTAATAACAAAAATTAACGCAGGACGCTACCTAGTTGTTTTCTGCTTGAAAGTTGCATACAATATGTCATTATGACAAAATAGTATTGGTAAATTAAATATTACGATCGATGAGAAAAGCCTATAATAGTTTATTATCAGCTCTTATAATAATATAATAAGTAATACTAATTTTATATTTATACTTGTATTACAATTTACAATATTATATTATTGACTATTGTTATTACAACTTGAAATTAAAACTAATAATAGATTCAAGATAAAAACTAATATAACCAGTGGTGTGTGTCCCGTATGCTCTGGTAAAGAGGAGTGACGGGGGTTTCAGTCATTCTGTTACATTCTGCTTGTGTTTTGGGGAAACCTTATTTGTAAATTCTCATAAGTCAAAACTATTATTATTGTAGAATAATATTTAAGAAATAAAATCTAAAATAGTATATTACGAAAACTTGGTAATTGGAATTTCTAGTTGAACACAAGAATAAAAGTATTTAGTATTCTCGAATAAAAATACAAAAAAAAAATATTTTTTAAGTATTTAAAAATACAAGGGTCGAAAGTATTTGAAAAGTATTTAAATACTAATATTTAAATACAAGTATTCGAATACTTAACAAGACTGGATATACCACGAAATAAAAGTGAAACATACATAAATGATTATAATCCTGCTATTCTTTTAGCATGGAAAGGTAATATGGATATTCAATTAATTGGGGAAAAATCATGCGCTCTAAGTTCCTATATAACCAAATATCAGACAAAACCTGAAAAATCTTACACTGCGCAATCATTTGATTTGATAAATAATACTAAGTCTTTGTCTTCTAAATTATGGAGTTTAGCTTTACGATCGCTAAATAATAGAGAATGTGGATCATTAGAAGAAAGTGACACATTGCTTAGTATTCCATTGTTTGGAACAGATTCCAACACCACAATAAAATGTTTAGATGTCAGCATTAACAGAAACAGGAGACTTAAACCTAAAAAAGAAATTCTAGCCAAGTAAATAAATGATTGAGATAGAATCAATTAATTTAAAATTTAATTTACTTAGCATTTATTCTTGATATCACATCTTTATAATGTTTAAGTATTATAGATGACTAGTTTTTTTTTATTTAGTAATTTTTTACACGGAGTTCGACGAAGTGTTTTTGTTGGGATAAAAATATGTGATTCCATGTTTGACGTTTATAATAACATAACTAGTATGTGTGATAATTATGTTTGAAAGCATACTTTTTTTAAATTTAATTTCTAACATTAAGTTATTTTTGTTTTTATTTTTTAATAATTGTAAACCTAATATAATTATTATTATTTGTTTATTTTACAGAGCATCAAGATCTAGAACAAGTTAAAAAACGTACTCATCAGGAGAGAACACGCACTTACTTTGGCTTTAATATCTATGGGTTATCTCCTTATTTATAATAATAATAATGATGATATTTATACTTAATATATATTTATATTATTTTAAACTTATTTATTTTCAAAAATTATATATTTAATTAATATGTTATGTACCTATATGGAATTCATCTGATAATTATTATTTCTCGACAGGCCAAACATTTAGTAAATAAGATTATTTACCTATGAATAATTTTAAGACGTCAACTAATTTTAATTTATAAAAATAAAAGTAAACTATTTTTTTTGAAATCATGACTCTTATTCATATGATATTTTTTAATACAATTCATTGTACCATACTACCATACCCAAGTAGTTCTATTTGAATCGTACTTTGAAACTATTTATATAGTTAAGTATGATGAGTTCAATGACATTCTTTTTTTTCGGTTTAATATAATTAATTTATATTGTGTCATTCGCATTATTATATAGGTAGTACAAAAATATGTTGGTGAGTATGTCAGTTTTGTGTGTCTTACGTGGAATATGAATACCTGCATTATTTTAAAACAAATCGTTGTATGTATCTTAAAAAACATCATTAGAGTTCACTTGCTTGGAAAAACATATTTCTAATATTTTTTAAATCTTGTATGAATTGCAGTCTAGATATGTTAAAAATCCTTGACTTTTCATTTGAACCAAATCAGCTTCAGGGCCTACTGCGGAATTCATATTTTTGATAACTTCAAAACATGTTTGACATTTTGTTCTTGATTTTAATCGCTTTGCTATGTACCTAACTATTTTATTAATGTAGATTTTTTATAATATTTTATTAATATCAATAATAATGCAAATACAGTGAAATCTGTATAATCATGTTACAAAAATATATCATCCAAATTCCAGCAATCGTCTTTAACTATTTTATCAATTTTATTTTTTTAATTTCTAATTATTAATATTCTTTACGGGGTATTTTCTGGATCCATCATTATATCTTTCAAATCTATTAAAGAAATAACTGGAATAGTATCTAAAAAATAGTAAAATTGTTGCCGCGGCGCATCGTTATCATTATTATGTGATATGCATAACAACACGGCGGTGACTCGTCTGTATCTTTCTTTTCTTCTTCGTCCCCAACTATTACTCGTTAGGTATCTATATTATATTATTACGTCAATTAATTTATCATTAGTGTTATCGTTGTCACTGGTCGTAGTATTTGTTTTGTTTCTAATGTCATCTGTTCGATGTTTATTATGATTATGCGGCCAACGCCCTTTTATAATAATTTTTTTTTTCTTACATAATGTTTATTTAGATGAAAAGAAAATACAATATAAAAAATTTACAAAATGAATTTAAAATAATATTGAAAATACCTGAGTGAAGGTTTGCTTGTAATTCAGGATGGTAGGAGTAGAACTGGATTTTGTGTTCTTGATAGTGTGACACTTTCGCCATAATATTGGCGTAAAGTATAGTATATATGGACTCTGCGGTTATGGGAGTTTGCTTGTGATACATACCTGTTAGTTGACCATAAGTGGGCGTATCCTAATGGAACGTTTGGACGTTCTGATGCGCGCCAGGCGGTATAGGTGAAATCAATTTCTGGGTCGTTTCAATTCTCTTGGATTTAGATTCCGTGTAAGTTGTTTATGTTGGCACGGACGTGCTCAATTCCAAAGCGTGGAACCATGACTGTTGATGAGTCACGGAATGACATACCTATTGGTTGATCCTCGTCGGCATTAAGTTCTCTGGAACATAATCTAAATCTGTTATTTAGTTCAGAATTTGGTCTAAATTTTAGAACATTCTCGATAGGCAATGTGCCTTGGAGGTACATAAAGTTATTCTCTGTTAGACTCATCCATATATTTGGTATAGGAATGGAAACAGCGTCTATGTCTCGGGACTCGATTAAAAGGCCAAGCATTTAGGAAAAGTTGATAGCACTAGGATTCTTAGAGTAAGATTGGAACCATAAAACATCGGGGTAAACGTGTCTTTGCTTGTCAAACTCTTCATAAATGAAGGGTGCTTGAGCAGGATTAAAGGGTTCTTTTCCAACTAGGTAAAGTGCAGATTCAATTTCTGGAACAAGGGGAGGAAGTTTTGACTTAAATTCAGGGGCTGGCTGTAAAATTTAATGAATCTAGCGAATGCTATAGGTATCATTTAAATTATCTGTATCCTGTGTCGATGTTACCGTAGGAGGGGGGAAAGTGTGGTAAGTTGGCAAGGTTACTGTTCAGATTGGATGGTACATTATAATAATAACTGTTGAATTTTCGAGGGTCTGGCTTAAGACTTTCGTCGCTTTAGATTCAAATTTTAAGAAGCTTGAAACATCATTGATTATTTCTAGCACTTTTTCGATATTCGTTTCAGAGTAACATAGTAAAAAGTCGTATGGATTAACTGACTCAGCGTTGGGATAATGCTGTGACTGTAGGCGCGTTTTTGCAAGCGTGGGTCTTTGAATTAAAGCTCGGCCGATTACTGGGTTGAAGATTTTCTCAAATCTATTATTTAGCCAGTTTGCGTGTGCGGTCGGTCTTTGGAGACGGTCAAAATAGCCAACTATAAAATTGGCTGGTGTGAAGTGGGTGTTGCCTACTTCAAGTATCGTCGTTCCATAAAATGTTCGTAATATCGTTTCTGGTTCTGCGTTCGTGTGAGAGGAAACGAGGAGATGATGTGAAAGGATGAACATAGCCGGTGGAACTGAACTTCCATAGTCAGTAAGAAAGTCATATGCTGCGAATGATGGAACATAGAGCTGGAGGCGTCTTTGTGGATCATATGTTGGAGCAAGATTGTTGATAAGTATTTCAAGATCTAGAGGTACGTAGGAACTCATCAATTTGTATAAGTAATCTGATTTTAAGGAATCATTTTTGTAGTTCTGTGCGAAATATGAAATGTTTTCACGTGCGTGTAAGTCACAGATAAGCAAGTAAGCGTTAATCATAAGTTGTTGATAAGCTATTAACGTAAAAGTACTAACGTAGAGGTGTGACTTGACAGCTAAGTCTGGATATTCTTCCGCTGTATTGTACATAAAGTACTGGAACGGAAACAGTAAATCGGGTTGTACATCAATAATGTGCTGTACACCGTGGACGAGTTCAAGGCGTGTGGCCACGTCAAGTTTTTCGAAATATGTTGATCTTTTGCTCGGAGGAGCAGATTAGATAGATTAGATAGATCAGATAGTGCGGTTTTATTAGTAATATCAAACTGTATCGAAGTGGAAGGCTTAGCCTTTGGGGGAGCAAATAACTAACAAAATAGTCATATTTACACACTAACAAAAAATTAATAATCAGATTTTATTTTTTTATAAAATTAATTTTCTAATTGATTTCAATGAGCTATATTATATTTATTCTAAATTTTAAAATGAATCTTATGGTTATACTTTCACGTGTTAAAATGAAATCGTATGTCTTAAATTAGCAAATAACTAACAAAATAATCGTATTTACAAACGTATTGAAAATTAAAAATTAAAAATTAGTTATTATTTTTTCATAAATTAAATATTATCATTTTACTCAATGAGTAATACCATAATTTTTCTCAATTTTAAAATTTAACGTACAAATATAAATGTATGTGTTAGAAATGAAATCATATGTCTTAAATTAGCAAATCATTAACAAAATAGTCATATTCACACACATTTAAATAACTAAGAATGTTGAAAGTATACTGTTTTCAAGGGGTTGGATATGGGCAATATTGAATAATTTTAGTGATAAGCTGTGTGAGTGTGTGCATAGTGTCTGACCATTAGTGTCTATGTGTGCCCTGAACACAAATTATATATTATAAATTAGTTTTTATTCTTTTATAAATTTAATGTTATAATTTTTTTCATTGAGTTATATTATATTTTTTCTAAATTTAAAAATGACTCTTATAGGTATAATTTTATGTGTTAGAAATTAACACATTGAAATACTTAACATTACGTCATTGCGGTATATCTATACAATAAATTGCATGATGTTATACAAAATTTATAAATCGCAAAAAACATTGTGTTTTATACGATTATGCAACTCATAAATTTGATGTCTATGTTATTACTAGGTCTGGAATTTTGATGCATAGGCATCTTTTTTTCTGGTGTTTCGAAACGTTGCTTTATAAAATGCAAAAAATGTGTTTTGGGTGATACTGATTATAGGTACCTATTTTAAAGTTATTTTATTTTTTATTTTTTTTTGTTGCATTTTTAGGGCCTTTTTTGAGGTTTTTTAGGGCATCAAGCCCTAGTTATTACCGAATAACACTGCAAATCAAAGCAGTTGTCCACGCAGTAGTGTGTTGTACCTCTTAGTGCGATATAGCCATACAGGACTACATACGGTGGTAATAATTTCATAACGCAATGAAGTACAATATATTTGATATAATATTGAACTACAATAATTTTGAAAAAAAAACGCCCACGATCCCTGCTAACCTCCAACCATTATTACGTTAATGATACGGTCGTGAATCGTGATCGTTCGGTCTTTTTTCTATTTTTTTTCTCTTTTACTCGGCTGGAAAACGGCGAGGTTATAACTCCGCAAGAATGCGGTGCAAATTTCAATCACGGTCGTCGTGTATTGTACACGGAATGCAATAACATTAACAACAACAATAAGTACAACAACAATTATTACTATTATTGTTGCCACGATCTGTTATTGTTGGTGTTGCTGATGCGGTTGTGTCGTCGCTAAGTTGTCGTTCTGAAATGAGACTCAATATTTACTAGGAACCTATGCGGCCGAATACGTCATCATCGCGGTCCGAAGAGACCGGTGTTCGGCAGCGGTGCACTCGCCGACCAAAAATTACGGCGGCGCTCGTCGTTCCGGCTAGACTCCTGGTCGTAAATCCATCGGTTACCCCAAGAAATGTTGATCGACTTCGACAATATCAGTAAGTATTGTAATATATTTTATAATGTTATTGAAATATTGTTACTGTGATATCACGCCAATTGCTGTTTAGTTCTTAGGGGTCGATCGACCGATTTCATGTACCAGGAGCGGCTAGTCGGAGGCGATCAGTGCCACTGCGATTTTCATGCGGCGAGCGGCAGCGCCGCCAAACACCGGACTGTTCGGATACCGAAGATGACATATTCGGCCGCATAGGTTCCTAGTAAATCTTGAGTCTCATTTCAGAACGACAACTTACGCGATGACACAACTGACACAGCAACAGTAATATCTACAACAAATAGTTTTAAGTCTAAGGCTGAGATTTCAACGTCCTAAAAATCTCAAAAAAATACAGTAAAAAATGTATGAAAATATTATGGTTTATAAGCAAATTAAAATTGAAGTAGGTATGTTTACACACATAATAAAATTTAAAAAGATAATTTTTTTTTAAATTGCGCATTGCCAGTATATTCAATAATTTATATTATCAAATTATAAACATAATCGTCATTCTTACACACTTTAAGAATTAAAAATCGGTTTTTGATTTTTTATAAATTAAAAATTATAATTTTTTTCATTGAGTTATATTATATTTTTTCTAAATTTAAAAATGAATCTAACAGTTATACTTTCATTTGTTAGCAATGAAATCTTATGCCTTAAATAAGCAAATATTTAATAAAATTGTCATATTTACAAACATGTAAATAATTAAAAATTTATAAATTATTTTTTATTTTTTATAAATTAAACAATATCATTTTATTTAATGAGTTATTTCATATTTTTTCTTAATTTTAAAATGAATTTAATGGGTATAAATTCATGTGTTAAAAATATATTCTTATGCCTTAAATTAGCAAATAATTAATAAAATAGTCATATTAACGCCCTTAAAAAAACCAAAAATAAGATTTAATTTTTTTATAAATTAAATATTATCATTTTATTCAATGTTTTTTATCATATTTTTTCTAAATTTTACAATGAATCAATTGGGTATACTTTCAATTGTTAGAAATGAAATCTTATGAATTTAATTTTACAAATTGTTAACAAAATAGTCATATTTACACACATGTAAATAATTAAAAATTTATAAATTATTTTTTATTTTTTATAAATTAAATATTATCATTTTAGTCAATGATTTATATCATATTTTTTCTAAATTTTACAATGAATCAATTGGGTATACTTTCAATTGTTAGAAATGAAATCTTATGAATTTAATTTTACAAATTGTTAACAAAATAGTCATATTAACACACATATTAAGAACTAAGAATGTAAAGCATACCGTTTGCAAAGGGTTGGATATAGGCAATATTGAATAATTCTAATGATTAGCTGGATGAGTGGGTGCATGGTGTCTGTGTGTTCCTCGAACACATATTATCAATTAAAAACTAAAAATTAGTTTTTATTCGTTTATAAATTAAATATTATCATTTAATTCAATGAGTTATATTATAATTTTTCTAAATTTTAAAATGAATCTAATGGTTATACTTTCATTTGTTAGAAATGAAATCTTATGTTTTAAATTCGTAAATATTTAATAAAATAGTCATATTTACATACATGTAAATAATTAAAAATTTATAAATTAGTTTATATTTTTTATAAATTAAACATTATCATTTTATTTAATGAGTTGTATCATATTTTTTCTAAATTTTCCAATGAATCTTTTGGGTATAATTTCATTTGTTAGAAATGAAATCTTATGTTTTAAATTATCAAATATTTAATAAAATAGTCATATTTACACACATGTAAATAATTAAAAATTTATAAATTAGTTTTTATTTTTTATAAATTAAACATTATCATTTTATTTAATGAGTTATTTCATATTTTTTCTTAATTTTAAAATGAATTTAATGGGTATAAATTCATGTGTTAAAAATATATTTTTATGCCTTAAATTAGCAAATATTTAATAAAATAGTCATATTTACAAACATGTAATAATTAAAAATTTATAAATATTTTTTTATTTTTTTATAAATTAAATATTATCACTTAAATCATTGAGACAAATTATATTTTTTTTAAACTTTAAAATGAATCTAACGGTTATAATTTCATGTGTTATAAATGAAATCTTATGCCTTAAATTAGTAAATATTTAATAAAATAGTCATATTTACACACATGTAAATAATTAAAAATTTATAAATTAGTTTTTATTTTTTATAAATTAAACATTATCATTTTATTTAATGAGTTATATCATATTTTTTCTAAATTTTACAATGAATCTTTTGGGTATAATTTCATTTGTTAGAAATGAAATCTTATGTTTTAAATTAGCAAATATTTATAAAATAGTCATATTTACACACATGTAAATAATTAAAAATTTATAAATTAGTTTATATTTTTTATAAATTAACATTATCATTTTATTCAATGAGTTATATCATAATTTTTCTAAATTTTACAATAAATCTATTGGGTATAATGTCATTTGTTAGAAATGAAATCTTATGTTGTAAATTAGCAAATATTTCATAAAACAGTCATATTTACACACATGTAAATAATTAAAAATTTATAAATTAGTTTTTATTTTTTATAAATTAAACATAATCATTTTATTCAATGAGTTATATCATATTTTTTCTAAATTTTACAATGAATCTATTGGGTATAATTTCATTTGTTAGAAATTAAATCTTATGCCTTAAATTATCAAATATTTAATAAAATAGTCATATTTACACCTTCACAAAAACCAAAAATGAGATTTAATTTTTTTATAAATTAATTATTATCATTTAATTCAATGAGTTATATTATATTTTTTCTAAATTTTAAAATGATTCTTACAGTTATACTTTCATTTGTTAGCAATGAAATCTTATGCCTTAAATCAGCAAATATTTAATATAATTGTCATATTTACAAACATGTAAATAATTAAAAATTTATAAATTATTTTTTCTTATTTTTTATAAATTAAACAATATCATTTTATTTAATGAGTTATTTCATATTTTTTCTTAATTTTAAAATGAATTTAATGGGTATAAATTTATGTGTTAAAAATATATTCTTATGCCTTAAATTAGCAAATAATTAATAAAATAGTCATATTAACGCCCTTAAAAAAACCAAAAGTAAGATTTAATTTTTTTATAAATTAAATATTATCATTTTATTCAATGTTTTTTATCATATTTTTTCTAAATTTGACAATGAATCTATTGGGTATACTTTCAATTGTTAGAAATAAAATCTTGTGTCTTAAATTAGCAAATAATTAATAAAATAGTCATATTTACACACATATTAAAAACTAAGAATGTAGAAAGCATACCTTTTTCAAGGGGTTGGATATAGGCAATATTCAATAATTTTAGTGATTAGCTGGATGAGAGGGTGCATAGTGTCTGTGTGGTCCTCGAACACATGTAAATAATTAAAAATTTATAAATTATTTTTATTTTTTTATAAATTAAATATTATCATTTAAATCAATGAGATAAATTATATTTTTTCTAAATTTTAAAATGAATCTAACGGTTATACTTTCATTTGTTAGAAATGAAGTCTTATGTCTTTAATTTGCAAATTATTAACAAAATTGTCATAATAACACACATATTAAGAACTAAGAATGTAGAAAGCATACCTTTTTCAAGGGGTTGGATATAGGCAATATTGAATAAATCTAGTCAATAGCTGGATGAGTGGGTGCATAGTGTCTGTGTGTTCCTAGAACACTTATAAATAATTAAAAACTAAAAGTTAGTTTTTATTTTTCTATAAATTAAATATTTTTATTTTATTCAATGAGTTATATTGTATTTTTTCTATATTTTTAAATTCATACAATGTGTATAATTGTATGTGTTAGAAATGAAATCTTATGCCTTAAATTAGCAATATTTAATAAAATAGTCATATTTACACACATGTGAATAATTAAAAATTTATAAATTATTTTTTATTTTTTTATAATTAAACAATATCATTTTATTTAATGAGTTATTTCATATTTTTTCTAAATTTTAAAATGAATCTAACGGTTATACTTTCATGTGTTAGAAATCAATTCTTATGCCTCAAATTAGCAAATAATTAATAAAATAGTCATATTTACACCCTTACAAAAACCAAAAATAAAATAAGATTTAATTTTTTATAAATTAAATATTATCATTTTATTCAATGAGTTATATTATAATTTTTCTAAATTTTAAAATGAATCTAATGGTTATACTTTCATTTGTTAGAAATGAAATCTTATGTTTTAAATTCGTAAATATTTAATAAAATAGTCATATTTACATACATGTAAATAATTAAAAATTTATAAATTAGTTTATATTTTTTATAAATTAAACATTATCATTTTATTAATGAGTTGTATCATATTTTTTCTAAATTTTCCAATGAATCTTTTGGGTATAATTTCATTTGTTAGAAATGAAATCTTATGTTTTAAATTATCAAATATTAATAAAATAGTCATATTTACACACATGTAAATAATTAAAAATTTATAAATTAGTTTTTATTTTTTATAAATTAAACATTATCATTTTATTTAATGAGTTATTTCATATTTTTTCTTAATTTTAAAATGAATTTAATGGGTATAAATTCATGTGTTAAAAATATATTTTTATGCCTTAAATTAGCAAATATTAATAAAATAGTCATATTTACAAACATGTAAATAATTAAAAATTTATAAATTATTTTTTATTTTTTATAAATTAAATATTATCACTTAAATCATTGAGACAAATTATATTTTTTTTAAACTTTAAAATGAATCTAACGGTTATAATTCATGTGTTATAAATGAAATCTTATGCCTTAAATTAGTAAATATTTAATAAAATAGTCATATTTACACACATGTAAATAATTAAAAATTTATAAATTAGTTTTTATTTTTTATAAATTAAACATTATCATTTTATTTAATGAGTTGTATCATATTTTTTCTAAATTTTCCAATGAATCTTTTGGGTATAATTTCATTTGTTAGAAATGAAATCTTATGTTTTAAATTATCAAATATTTAATAAAATAGTCATATTTACACACATGTAAATAATTAAAAATTTATAAATTAGTTTTTATTTTTTATAAATTAAACATTATCATTTTATTTAATGAGTTATTTCATATTTTTTCTTAATTTTAAAATGAATTTAATGGGTATAAATTCATGTGTTAAAAATATATTTTTATGCCTTAAATTAGCAAATATTTAATAAAATAGTCATATTTACAAACATGTAAATAATTAAAAATTTATAAATTATTTTTTATTTTTTTATAAATTAAATATTATCACTTAAATCATTGAGACAAATTATATTTTTTTTAAACTTTAAAATGAATCTAACGGTTATAATTTCATGTGTTATAAATGAAATCTTATGCCTTAAATTAGTAAATATTTAATAAAATAGTCATATTTACACACATGTAAATAATTAAAAATTTATAAATTAGTTTTTATTTTTTATAAATTAAACATTATCATTTTATTTAATGAGTTATATCATATTTTTTCTAATTTTACAATGAATCTTTTGGGTATATTTCATTTGTTAGAAATGAAATCTTATGTTTTAAATTAGCAAATATTTAATAAAATAGTCATATTTACACACATGTGAATAATTAAAAATTTATAAATTAGTTTATATTTTTTATAAATTAAACATTATCATTTTATTCAATGAGTTATATCATAATTTTTCTAAATTTTACAATAAATCTATTGGGTATAATGTCATTTGTTAGAAATGAAATCTTATGTTGTAAATTAGCAAATATTTCATAAAACAGTCATATTTACACACATGTAAATAATTAAAAATTTATAAATTAGTTTTTATTTTTTATAAATTAAACATAATCATTTTATTCAATGAGTTATATCATATTTTTTCTAAATTTTACAATGAATCTATTGGGTATAATTTCATTTGTTAGAAATTAAATCTTATGCCTTAAATTATCAAATATTTAATAAAATAGTCATATTTACACCTTCACAAAAACCAAAAATGAGATTTAATTTTTTATAAATTAATTATTATCATTTAATTCAATGAGTTATATTATATTTTTTTAAATTTTAAAATGATTCTTACAGTTATACTTTCATTTGTTAGCAATGAAATCTTATGCCTTAAATCAGCAAATATTTAATATAATTGTCATATTTACAAACATGTAAATAATTAAAAATTATAAATTATTTTTTCTTATTTTTTATAAATTAAACAATATCATTTTATTTAATGAGTTATTTCATATTTTTTCTTAATTTTAAAATGAATTTAATGGGTATAAATTTATGTGTTAAAAATATATTCTTATGCCTTAAATTAGCAAATAATTAATAAAATAGTCATATTAACGCCCTTAAAAAAACCAAAAGTAAGATTTAATTTTTTATAAATTAAATATTATCATTTTATTCAATGTTTTTATCATATTTTTTCTAAATTTGACAATGAATCTATTGGGTATACTTTCAATTGTTAGAAATAAAATCTTGTGTCTTAATTAGCAAATAATTAATAAAATAGTCATATTTACACACATATTAAAAACTAAGAATGTAGAAAGCATACCTTTTTCAAGGGGTTGGATATAGGCAATATTCAATAATTTTAGTGATTAGCTGGATGAGAGGGTGCATAGTGTCTGTGTGGTCCTCGAACACATGTAAATAATTAAAAATTTATAAATTATTTTTTATTTTTTATAAATTAAATATTATCATTTAAATCAATGAGATAAATTATATTTTTTCTAAATTTTAAAATGAATCTAACGGTTATACTTTCATTTGTTAGAAATGAAGTCTTATGTCTTTAATTTGCAAATTATTAACAAAATTGTCATAATAACACACATATTAAGAACTAAGAATGTAGAAAGCATACCTTTTTCAAGGGGTTGGATATAGGCAATATTGAATAAATCTAGTCAATAGCTGGATGAGTGGGTGCATAGTGTCTGTGTGTTCCTAGAACACTTATAAATAATTAAAAACTAAAAGTTAGTTTTTATTTTTCTATAAATTAAATATTTTTATTTTATTCAATGAGTTATATTGTATTTTTTCTATATTTTTAAATTCATACAATGTGTATAATTGTATGTGTTAGAAATGAAATCTTATGCCTTAAATTAGCAAATATTTAATAAAATAGTCATATTTACACACATGTGAATAATTAAAAATTTATAAATTATTTTTTATTTTTTATAAATTAAACAATATCATTTTATTTAATGAGTTATTTCATATTTTTTCTAAATTTTAAAATGAATCTAACGGTTATACTTTCATGTGTTAGAAATCAATTCTTATGCCTCAAATTAGCAAATAATTAATAAAATAGTCATATTTACACCCTTACAAAAACCAAAAATAAAATAAGATTTAATTTTTTATAAATTAAATATTATCATTTTATTCAATGAGTTATATTATATTTTTTCTAAATTTTAAAATGAGTTTAATGGGTATAAATACATGTGTTAGAAACAAAACCGTGTGTCTTAAATTAGCAAATTGTTAACAAAATAGTCATATTAACACACATATTAAGAACTAAGAATGTAGAAAGCATATCATTTTCAAGGGGTTGGATATAGGCAATATTGAATATATTTGGTGAGTAGCTGTGTGAGTGTGTGCATAGTGTCTGATGAACAATGTCTGTGTGTTCCTCAAACACATATTAATAATTAAAAATTAAAAAGTAGCTTTTATTCTTTTATAAATTAATTATTATCATTTTATTTAATGAGTTATTTCATATTTTTTCTAAATTTTAAAATGAATCTAACGGTTATACTTTCATGTGTTAGAAATAAATTCTTATGCCTCAAATTAGCAAATAATTAATAAAATAGTCATATTTACACCCTTAAAAAAACCAAAAATAATATTTAATTTTTTTATAAATTAAATATTATCATTTCATTCAATGATTTATATCAAATTTTTTCTAAATTTTAAAATGAATCTATTGGGTATACTTTCATTTGTTAGAAATGAAATCTTATGTCTTTAATTTGCAAATTATTAACAAAATTGTCATAATAACACACATATTAAGAACTAAGAATGTAAAGCATACCGTTTGCAAAGGGTTGGATATAGGCAATATTGAATAATTCTAATGATTAGCTGGATGAGTGGGTGCATGGTGTCTGTGTGTTCCTGGAACACATATTAATAATTAAAAACTAAAAATTAGTTTTTATTCTTAAATAAATTGAATATTATCATTTAATTCAATGAGGGCCGGTTTTTCAATTGGCATAATAACTGCCAGTTAGTTAACCATCAGATTATTTTAACTATCGTTAAAATTGCCAGTTAAATAGTGCACTGTTTAGTGTTTATCAAATCAAATGTATTTGCCTGTTAAATGAAATTTTATTTATGGTGTTTGATGTAAGTAAGTAAGTATTTTAAATATATTTACTTTGTTGTTAGGTATATCTACTAACAATATTTTAACTTGTAATTAAGTATATTGAGTATTTTTCAAATTTATTTGAGTAGTGTATTATTAACTTTTTAAAATATTCAGTACAACACTAGTTATTTGATAAATAGTTAATAGTCAAATAATGAGTTTTTGTTTTGCTTTTTATTTATTCTGGGTCATATCATCTTTTGTCATGCAAGTATGCAACTAAGGTTTGTTGGTTTGTACATGGCTATTTTAAAATATAATTAACCAACAAGCATTGTAGCTAGATTAACAATAAAATGAAGTGAGTACCCAATTTTTAAGGGCTGTATTCATAGTTGATGCTTGAGAATAAGTATTCCTTAAGCTGTACTTATGACCTACATACGAGTATAATATACATCACAACTTACCAGGACTTTGAATTTTCACATGGGTGCAATCTATAGCCCCAATAACTAATGGAAATTTCGCTATTTTATAAAAATCTTTTTGTAACTGCCTAATTTCAAAATCATTATCTGGCATTCGAACATACTCAATACGAAGGTTAGCTATAGCCAGGCTTACATCTCAAACTATGAGACATGCTGATGATTTGCTAACTCCAATACAGTCACCTGCACTAATTAAATAGCTCCCCGTGGCATAAAACCGTAAAGTTAATAATAGTTTTTGAGCCGGAGTTACAGCATGATTCCTGTTCAAAATTATAAATCATTGTTAAATAAATACCTTATTTCGTGGCTAAGCATATACTTGCAATCGGGTATAATATAAATATAAATAATAACACACCTATCCGAGTTTGATGAAATGGAATGTTTTATAATATTTAAAACTTCAATAACCGTCTCTTTAGATAATCGAAATCGGACTTTAAAATCGTAATCATCCCATTTATTAAAATGATCGATCCTACATCTTATAGTATAAGAGGTTTTCGAACATAGTTTACGTACTCGTTAAGTTCATTATCGTCATCTTCAAAGAGTATAGCATGGTCCATGATGAGTTCCATGGTGATTGGTGAGTATAAAGTACGAGTATAAAAAAAATAACGAGAGTAGAAAATTTCAAATTTACATATATTTTGTAGTCTGATTTTTTTTATCAGAAAAACAACTATTTACCTATGGGCCGGTTTTTCAATTGACTTTAACTGGCAGTTAGTAGAATTTAACTGCCGGTTAATACTTTGTCCCAGTTAAACTGTTTTTGGAACTCTAGTTAAGCTAACCATCAGGTTTAACCGATAGTCAAACTAACCACTACTATTTCTTCCGATTAACTTTTTAACTGTCAGTTAATTTAATAATTATCATTGATTATTCTTGTGATAATAATAATTTTACTATTTTAGCAAGTGCATTTTACCTATATTACGTATATTTTATATTATTATTACTACGTTTCACTTCTATTTTTCTTCATAATTTGAATTAAGTTACTAATATACTTACTTACTAACTATGAATTTCGAAAATAAAATTCTTTTTTATGATGATGACCATGGGAGCCCATAAGTAAAATTTTAGGGGGGGTCAAAATAAAAAAAGTGGGCAAGTGGGTACCGTTCTGCTGTACATTAGGGGGCGGGGTTGACCTCGGACTAGGGTAGGTTAAATTTGAATGCAATGATATGTATCATTGTATACGAAAAACGATTCTGAACGAAGATGATTTGTCAGCCTAAGATATAATTTCCAGTGGTTGGTGAAAAAGGTGGTTTATGTTTTAATGACCTGAATACACCAACATTTAAGTTCTTTTATAATTATTGTAAGCTAAACTTATGAAAAATCTTGTATTAAATTTTCAACTCTTATCTGCCTATACAAACATTTTTATGAATTATACCTACAAAATAATTTGCAAGTATTCATAATTTTGACGAATTTTTGTCAAAATTTGAACTTCAAATGCTAATAAAAAAAAATTGTGCCTATGTATTCTTATAATTTTTTTATCGCTATAAGAATAACATATAAAAAACTTTGTATAAAATTTTCAATTATTTTGATAGGGCCAAAAAAATTTTATCGACACTTCAAAAAAAATTTTTCAGAAAAATTGAAAATTTCAGTTGTCTATAAATAGCTCAAAAAAACTCAAAATATTTTGAAAATTTAATCATGTAAAGAAAATGCCAATCTAAATAACTGATAAAATTTTCAAGTATCTACGACTTATACTTTTTGAATAATAACAAATATTTAAAATCGTTTGAGGATAAATCGTTATTTAACACGGTTTTGTAAAAATTTAAATTTCAAACACTCATACAATTTTTTTGTCTGAATCCAGCAGAGTTTTTTTACAGATATTTGAATAAAAATTTATGGAGAACCTTGTACCAAATTTTCAAAATTTAGTTATAAAAAACTTTTACGATTTTCCAACCACAAAATTACTTGCAAATTTTCGCAATTTTGACATATTTCGTATAAATTCGAACTTATAACTGATAATAGCAAAAACAAAATAAGATAATACACTTTTTACAGTATGACCATTCATAAGATATATTGATTTTACGATTAACCTCTAGTTAATTAACTGGCACATCAATTTCATTTGATAAACAGTGCACTATTTAACTGGCATTTTAAACGATAGTTAAATTAAACCGATGGTTAACTAACTGGCAGTTATTATGCCAATTGAAAAACCGGCCCTATATGTAGTGTAACCTGCAGTTAATGGTTTACCTGCAGGAAATATTAGCGATTAGCTTAACTGCTAGTTAAGCCTTTCAGTTAGCTTAATCCAGGTTTGATAAACAGTTTAACTGAGACATACATTTAACCGGCAGTTAAATTCTACTAACTGCCAGTTAAAGTCAATTGAAAAACCGGCCCTAAATTGCATAAATAAACCCCTTAAAAGAGACGGATAAATAACGTCTATTTATTGGTAAAAATCCCCAGGCATCAGAGTCACTTTTAATGATAACATTTTTATTATCATTGTATGTAGTGTTCAATATGGTGTTCACGCGTGTGCAGAAATGTCGCGGTTGTGTTCCAAACGCTCCTAAACCGAAGACTTCCACAAAATTGGGTCCCGAGTACCAGGAGCGCATGAACACGTTGTTGTGTTTCTGTTTCGTCGACGGCGGCGGCAGCAGCGGCTGTTGTAGATACTCATTCGAAGACTATCACGATCACAACATAATCAGTTACATAATATATTCAAAGTTCTCCAGAATGTTTTTTTCCCAATGACAATACCATATTCTTTTAATTTTTTTTTTGAATCACTAACTCAACTAACTCATGAGGAACTTTGTATTAAATTTTCAAGTATTTTGACTGAGCCAAAAAATTGTTATCAATATTTGTACACAAAAAAACTCAATAATCAACTGAATAATCAAATAACAATCAAATATGAAATGCCTTAAAAATAAGCGAAATATTTTGAAAATTTAACTGTATATAGCAAATTCTAATAAAAACAGTCGGTAAAATTTTCAAGTATTTACAGTGATTAATTTTTGAGTTTTAACCATATTAAATTGGTTTGTTCGAAAACTGGTTTTGCGAAATTTGGAAAATGTTTACTTTAGACCTCTATAATGCACCATGGATATTCACTTTACCATCGGAAACCATCCCCGAAGTTTGAAATTGTCGTATTATTTCGACGAGTTATGCTGTATACAGACACACAAAAAAAAAACACATTGTAAAATCAATATATTCATCACTTGAATAAAATAAAGAACTAGAAATTACACAAAAAGTTCCCGAATTTCTAGGTAAAAAAATGAAAAATAAAAAAAAACAAATTCTAAGCGATAAAGAATAAACATGACACAATATTATCCTATCGCAAAATACAATAATTATTATAAAATATATATTATATTCAGTACCTTATCACATATTTTAATATTTATGTGTATACTAAACAAAAAAACTAAAACAAAAGACAAAATTAAGGATTCAATGTAGGAAAAGCTAAGGTATTTCCATATAAATTAGCAATCGACTAAAAACAGGAAAAATTGATGAAAATATGACCAAATAAAATTTTGAAAAAATTAAAGCTTTAAAGTCAATATAGTTTATTAATTTATGCCAATTTCCCTTAAAAAAAAAAAAAAAAAACCAATATCTAATAAGACATTATGTGTTTAAATACATATTTGAATTTTGCACGATAAGCCTTTTTGATACAAACTAAAATATTTTTTTTATCGATTCCGATAATGGGTACTTTGTCCTCAGACGTCTCGTGGTGGCTGTGCGCCGACGTCGTGATGCCAATAAACGCCGGACCGATGGCCGCCTTTTTTAAATTTTCATCTTCACATAGTCATAGCACCAGATCGTTGGGATGTGTACCCATTTATCTTTGCAGTCTATCCAGTTGTCGTCATTGTCGATATCATTTATTTCGGTTATACTCTCATATGTTACAAATGAAATCTTATGTCTTTAATTGATAATAGTAATATTTACACATGTAATAAAACTATGAATTAGTTTTAAAAAAAAACATTGTGTTCTATACGATCATGCAACTCATAAATTTGATGTCTATGTTATTACTAGGTCTGGAATTTTGATGCATAGGCATCTTTTTTTCTGGTGTTTCGAAACGTTGCTTTATAAAATGCAAAAAATGTGTTTTGGGTGATACTGATTATGGGTACCTATTTTAAAGTTATTATTTTTTTTATTTTTTTTTTGTTGCATTTTTAGGGTCTTTTTTGAGGTTTTTTAGGGCATCAAGTCCTAGTTATTACCGAATAACACTGCAAATCAAAGCAGTTGTCCACGCAGTAGTGTGTTGTACCTCATAGTGCGTTATAGCCATACAGGACTACATACGGTGCTAATAATTTCATACCGCAATGAAGTACAATATATTTGATATAATATTGAACTACAATAATTTTGAAAAAAAAACGCCCACGATCCCTGCTAACCTCCAACCATTATTACGTTAATGATACGGTCGTGAATCGTGATCGTTCGGCCTTTTTTCTATTTTTTTTCTCTTTTACTCGGCTGGAAAACGGCGAGGTTATAACTCCGCAAGAATGCGGTGCAAATTTCAATCACGGTCGTCGTGTATTGTACACGGAATGCAATAACATTAACAACAACAATAAGTACAACAACAATTAATACTATTATTGTTGCCACGATCTGTTATTGTTGGTGTTGCTGATGCGGTTGTGTCGTCGCTAAGTTGTCGTTCTGAAATGAGACTCAATATTTACTAGGAACCTATGCGGCCGAATACGTCATCATCGCGGTCCGAAGAGACCGGTGTTCGGCAGCGGTGCACTCGCCGACCAAAAATTACGGCGGCGCTCGTCGTTCCGGCTAGACTCCTGGTCGTAAATCCATCGGTTACCCCAAGAAATGTTGATCGACTTCGACAATATCAGTAAGTATTGTAATATATTTTATAATGTTATTGAAATATTGTTACTGTGATATCACGCCAATTGCTGTTTAGTTCTTAGGGGTCGATCGACCGATTTCATGTACCAGGAGCGGCTAGTCGGAGGCGATCAGTGCCACTGCGATTTTCATGCGGCGAGCGGCAGCGCCGCCAAACACCGGACTGTTCGGATACCGAAGATGACATATTCGGCCGCATAGGTTCCTAGTAAATTTTGAGTCTCATTTCAGAACGACAACTTACGCGATGACACAACTGACACAGCAACAGTAATATCTACAACAAATAGTTTTAAGTCTAAGGCTGAGATTTTAACGTCCTAAAAATCTCAAAAAAATACAGTAAAAAATGTATGAAAATATTATGGTTTATAAGCAAATTAAAATTGAAGTAGGTATGTTTACACACATAATAAAATTTAAAAAGATAATTTTTTTTTAAATTGCGCATTGCCAGTATATTCAATAATTTATATTATCAAATTATAAACATAATCGTCATTCTTACACACTTTAAGAATTAAAAATCGGTTTTTGATTTTTTATAAATTAAAAATTATAATTTTTTTCATTGAGTTTTATTATATTTTTTCTAAATATAACAATGAATCTATTGGGTATAATGTCATTTGTTAGAAATGAAATCTTATGTCGTAAATTAGCAAATATTTAATAAAATAGTCATATTTACAAACATGTAAATAATTAAAAATTTATAAATTATTTTTTATTTTTTTATAAATTAAATATTATCACTTAAATCAATGAGACAAATTATATTTTTTCTAAACTTTAAAATGAATCTAACGGTTATACTTTCATGTGTTAGAAATGAAATCTTATGCCTTAAATTAGTAAATACTTAATAAAATAGTCATATTTACACACATGTAAATAATTAAAAATTTATAAATTAGTTTTTATTTTTTATAAATTAAACATTATCATTTTATTTAATGAGTTATATCATATTTTTTCTAAATTTTCCAATGAATCTTTTGGGTATAATTTCATTTGTTAGAAATGAAATCTTATGTTTTAAATTAGCAAATATTTAATAAAATAGTCATATTTACACACATGTGAATAATTAAAAATTTATAAATTAGTTTATATTTTTTATAAATTAAACATTATCATTTTATTCAATGAGTTATATCATATTTTTTCTAAATTTTACAATAAATCTATTGGGTATAATGTCATTTGTTAGAAATGAAATCTTATGTCGTAAATTAGCAAATATTAATAAAATAGTCATATTTACACACATGTAAATAATTAAAAATTTATAAATTAGTTTTTATTTTTTTATAAATTAAACATAATCATTTTATTCAATGAGTTATATTATATTTTTTATATATATTGAAATTCATACAATGTGTATAATTTTATGTGTTAGAAATAAATGCTTATGCATTAAATTAGCAAATTGTTAACAAAATAGTCATATTAACACCCTTACAAAAACCAAAAATAAGATTTAATTTTTTTATAAATTAAATATTATCATTTTATTCAATGATTTATATCATATTTTTTCTAAATTTTACAATGAATCTATTGGGTATACTTTCAATTGTTAGAAATGAAATCTATTGTCTTTAATTAGCAAATTGTTAACAAAATAGTCATATTAACACACATATTAAGAACTAAGAATGTTGAAAGCATACCGTTTTCAAGGGGTTGGATATAGGCAATATTGAATAATTCTTGTGATTAGCTGGATGGGTGGGCGCATAGTGTCTGTGTGGTCCTCGAACAAATATTAATAATTAAAAATTAGTTTTATTATTATTTTATAAATTTAATATTATCATTTATTTCAATGAGTTATATTATATTTTTTCTTAATTTTGAAATTCATCTAATTGTTATTGTTTCATGTGTTAGAAATGAAATCTTATGTCTTAAATTGCCAAATTATTAATTAAATAGTTATATATACACACATGTAAATAATTAGAAATTGAAAATATAATTATTTGTAAATGTACTGATAATTTTTTTATTTTTTTTAATAAAAAATTCTTTATTCACCTTACACGTCTAAAATATTTACTATAAGAGTAGTATATAAATGGAGTATAAATATATAATTACTCAACAACAAAAGTGTTTAACAACATTTTACATTTTACATTTTATGAAAACTTTGCTTGGATTTTTTGACACGAAAATGAACATTTGGAGGGAATGATAAGGGTATAAATTTAAATTTTAAAGTTTTGAGAATGTAGACTAGAGATTTAGAGATATCTCTAGTCTTCATAGTTTTGAGTATGGTTTCACAGTGCTTAATATAAACTGCTTGTTTTTGATAACCATGACTTCTACTTTTATTTCTTCATGTATGATAAGGGATTTATCGGATTCAAATCTTCTTTTATCAGTGGAAATTTATTTTTAAACCTGAAAAAAGTAATTATAAAAGATCTCATTTAGGTATTTGTTTTCAACATAAAATTTATAATGAGTTATTTTATATATTTTTAGATGTGTTTTATACCTTAAGCCAAACTTTACATTGAAGATTAACTATTTAGTATTTAAACATAATAAAACAATTAATACCTTAAATGTATAAATTATACATGAAATTCATCTATAAAACTTATTCTCCTTAAATGCAATATTTTATTTATGACAATTAGTAATAGTTATTCTACTAACATCACTAAATTCCTTACATAATATTGTGTTGAAAATTTTATTTTATTTATTCTCAAATTTTCTGGATTAAAAAAGAATTAAGTTTATTATTTCAATACATGTATCTTTTCATTTCATAAAAAATACCTAATTCTTATTTATCTTTAAGATAAAGTTAACTACTTTAGACTTTTTTATTTAACTTATTCAAGTTAAAGATTGTGTCAATTGTAACTGTCAGATTGGCAAACATCCATCCAAGACATTATTTTCCAAAATTCTAAAAATTATGAATAATTTATTGAAAATACCAAATAAATTTGGAATTAAGAAACTAAAACATGGGGTTTATTTTTGTAACTCACATTAATTAACAAAAAGAATTAATAGTATTGAAATGCTTAACTAAGGAATTATCACAAAGAGACACTTAAAATTTTTACTTTTGACAGAACAAGATTAAGAATTATTTTAATTTGAGAGAAATATTGCTATTATTAAATTAAATATAGATATAATCATGTAGGTAATGGAAATTCCACATGAATAAAGTATAATTGTATCAAATAAACCCATATAATAGATTAGAATTTTTATTATTTATATATATATATAAATATTGATTATGAAAAGTTTGTAAACTGTTTATTTTTGTTCCTAAAACTATGAAATTTTAATTTATAAGAATTCTTAAATCTTAAATAAGTTTTGTTATAGATTCCAAGAATATTGTCACATCACAATATAATAAATAATAATTGCATAGACTTAATCAAATTAACTAATCAACTAATTAGCAATTTAGTCATTTTCAAAAACTTAACAATCCATTTAACATAATTTTAACTATTAAAACTAATACAAACCTTGGAGATAAGTTTTTCATGAGATACAATATATGGTGATTTTTGTTCAAGAAAAATGGCTGCTTCTTCTTCAAATAAATTTTTCTTATAGCCCTAATGTAGCACAGAATTATAATGCATTTCCTTATCATCTTGACATGTATCCTTAAACACATCAATTCTCGTCTAACTAAGGCCACATCCATTAACATCTAAAAATAAAAATACAAATGATTGTGATAATTATGTTAATATTATAAATATATTACAAACATTTCTTCTGGCTCTAGCATAAAAATGGACTGACGGTTTAATAACTTGAATGAGTTCAAAACGTGGAATTTTTCCCGAATTCTTTCCATCACAACTAAAATCAAAAAATTGTTTAAATATTTAATAATCTTAAACCAGCGTATATTCAGTATAATTACTTTTTACAATATGTAAAAATATATTCTTTTAACTCACTTAATTATATTATTTTCTGTTTTAGACATTTTGGGGATTTCTAATTTACATTTTATGTCATTTGAACAACACTGAGGCATTTTGAGTTCAGGAGATTTTTAAACTATATGATTCTCTACCTATAATTTAAACATAAACATAATAAAATAAGTATTAGAATTAAATACTTTAACACCATATATTCTTAAAATTATTTTAGATTAATATAATTTTATTGTATGTGTTAAAGTGTATTACATTAAATTTGGTCTCAATAATTAAAATATAAAATAACATACACAGATATTAAAAAAATGTTCAGAAATTATAGACATATATAACTTATAACTAGGGTTCAGATTTATATGTAAATACAAATTTTTACATTGATTTGATAAATTAATTTAGGTAAGTGATATATTTGTTTCAATGGATTTCCAATTAAATTAACTATACTTTATTTTACATATTTTTACATAATATTTTACCATAAGTACATATTTTTACATATTTATCAATAGTTCTATTTTTTCCTTCATATTTCAACAATTTGTTCATCTGCGATTTATTAATAATTATCAGAGCTAGGATTTGTATACAACAGCATGTTGTTTTTGCTACGTCAAAATGGAATTTAAGTGAGTAATGTTCGCGATTTATATTATTGTGATAAAAATGGTACTATTTTTATTTTGCATATATTGAGCTTAATGCATATTTTTACATATTTAGTATGATCGTATTTATTATATTTAAGCCGATAATAACTTAACAAAATCAAAGTTTAGAACTTGGTTTTTTGGTCAAACATAAATTATATTTTTATAAATACAATCCTATAAATAATAATAAAATTAATGTACGCAAAAAATAAATAAATAATTTAATTTTTTAACTCAGTTATATAACAATCAGCTTAACACTGATGCGCTTATTTCAGTAAACTGTAAAGTAATACATTTTTTTGTAACTATATTTTTGTATGTATATTTAAAAAACTAAAATGCATATTTTAAATTGTTTATTGCATATAAATCCTAGCCCTGATAATAATTAATTATATAGGTACGACTGTATTTTTCAATACAGACAATTTTATTTCTCGTGTTTCCAATAGTACAAAATATTCCTAGTAACAAATGTTCGATATTTATGACCTCGATAAATGATAGATAGCGATTAAAAATTTAAAAATGCATATTATCATAAATTGTAATCAAGATAATTAATATTTTATTCTTTTTTTGATTTTATAATTTTTAATAACTTTTTAAAATAATTTTAATGTTTAAAATATAATTTGTTTCATTAGGAACTCATATGGATATATTATATAAATAAATCATATTAGTAAAATTCAAACTTAGAGTTTTTTAGCATATATTTAAGTACATATTTTGGTAGAATAAATATATATTTTGATTTCATAAATACATATAAATCTGAGCCCAACTTATAACTAAAACATAATCACTATTGAAACATTGTATTTTACAGTTCATTATTTTTATCAATAATTATTATATGAGATGAATAATATTCAAATCAAGTTTGTCATAAGGAAAAATGATAATAAGCAGGGCTTGGATTTTATAGCATTAGCTTATTGTTATTGGATACAGATAAACATAACAGAATAAGCTATACATTTGTTTTGTGCACCAGAAACTTCAAATATGAAATTTTATTTTGCTATTTTTTGCATAATTAAAGGATTTTTAGCTTTAAGTGCTATTTTTTTAAGTTTTGGTGTCATTTTTGGCTAATTTTTTATATTAATATAACTTTTATTTCATATATTCATGAAACTAATTTATGTTATATGATATGAAACTATGAAACATGACAATATAACAATTTTGAATAGTTGCCATACTTAAAAAGTGTTTATATTTTATAGTTTAATGAATCAAAAAATTCAAGTAGTATTACCTAATATTTTTGAAAAAAGTGTGTAATGAAAATTTTTTATCATTTTTTTTTTTAAATTTGTATTATTTACAATTTTTTTTAAAAATATTTTTATGTATTAATTTATAAATATAAGTGTTTTAATTTGGGAACAAAATAAGTTTTCATTTTTGCTATTTATTGTGTTTTTAGAGCATATTACAGCGCTTATTTTAAGATTTTGAAGGGCATATCATAACACATATTTTAGTAATTTTTAGTACTATAAAATCCAAGCCCTGATAATAAGATTCATACTAGTTGAGTAATGAGTACCAAAATTGTTACTTTTTGAAACAAGAAAAAATACTTAATTATAAAATTCATTTTTAGACAAAAATGGTAGAGAGCTACAAACAAATTAAATCTTACAAGTAAAAATAGTTTCAATACATGCATCAACCTTCAATGTTTCATTGAATTCTTTTGCCTGAAAAACACAAATAAGTAAATTATCAACAACAGAGAATTGAATGAAGAAAATAAATAATGTTAGATTTTTAAGAATAAAATATTTGTAAACCAAAAATCATTCAGTTCCACCACACCAGTCAACTTAAAATATTTACAAATTATTTTAGATGATAATTTTGAAAAAATTAATTTGTGAGGAATTTTCATTGCATAATTTAAGTGATGTTTAACCATATTAATGATGACTGTTGAAAGCAGATTCATATGCATTAAAAACCAACCAAATATGGACTAAAAAATATTATTTTTTGAATAATATAGTGAAAAAATGTCAATGGTCAATCGTAGTTGTAATCAATATTTTCTTATATTGGTATACATATTTTATTTTCCAAATTATTGATCTACAGCCATATTTGGGAAAACCGCTTATATTATACTTTTTAATTTATTTTGATATTAATTCAAACTATAAAAATATAATATTTTTTTCTTATATTATAATAGACAAGAGTATATATTTAAAAAATATCTAAAAAGAAATAAAACATCGAAATAGGTATACACTAAAAGATGAAATATGCAATTAAAATTGTAAAATAAGCCATTATAATAAAAAATATCGAAATATTCTAAAACATGCACTAAAAAAGTTTCATTTCTTAAACTGTTGTTATGAAATAATTACTTTTGTGCTCACTTAGCATATTATCATACGATCACAGATCAACCAAAATAAATAATATGCAAATGCATACAAATCAGTGCTATAATGATGATTTTCATAAACAGTGCAATAAAAATCTTAAATGTGAGTAAAAAGATCTATACAATTTTCAACATCTATTTAATTCATTAGTCATGTATTGATTATTTTCAATTTTTTATGCAGACGATAAGTATATTTTATTCACCTTTTATGCAGCTTCCTTCTGGGCCATTTTCTGTGAGTGAAGAATTTGGTAACTGAAAGTTGAATGTATTCTGATGAAAACGATTTGAATATTATAATATTTTAAAACGTAAATCGTAATCAATTATCGAATGTAATATGTATAATGTATAAATATATTCAAAATCTTATAAAACAAACTAGCAGCCCGTGTAACTCGCAGTAAGTGTGTAGGTCAGAGACACGCTTTAAACAAGACAAGTATCGTAAGAAATCTAGTAGTTTGGTTTTGTGATAAAGTGGGCGATGATAATGTTTGCGATGTTGGTACAACTGATTTCGCCACAACATAAGATTTGGCGGTATTGTTTTGAATGCGTAAAAGTCTATGAAGGCAAACTTTGTATGTCTGGAAGTCGATCAATTTGTATCATTTATTTATTTCACCTCTACCTCACACCGTCCATTCGCTGTTTCTCATATGTGGGCTGTTGAAATATCATCTAGAAGGAATCTAGATAAATCAACACAAATTTACTAAATAACCCAAGGAATAATATTTAAGAAAAATCCAAATCGCTAATAATTATTATTTTAATAATATACTCAATTATTTTTAACACGTTCAACGTAGGTAACGGTTGATGGCTAGTCGACATCATAAATATTGCCCTTATATTTAATATTTTACCCGTCGACAAATATAGTGATCACTTTGACAGTTCATAATTTTGATTAATTTAACGAATGTCGATAAGATAACGTTTTGAATTGTATTGTAGGCGATCAGGTAGGTACTGTCTCACGAATCTTAGAAGGAATATAGGTAGCCAATTGTTTTTTATTTTGTTTATTTTCTAATGTCGGTTTTTTTTAAAAAAAATATGTAATAATAGGTACCTATTTATTTATCAGTTAGAACTATAACTATATAAACTATTGTGTATCACTATATCATATTGTCATCCATATATTATAAGTGTATTAATGATATACATATGTATAAATAAAATAGGTTTAAATTCTAATATGGTAACAGTGTGATATGCGTGAGATCAATTTATTTATTTTTTTACATTGAGTGTTTTATTAACGAAATTAAATTGAAACTGTATTTTCGCTATTACCATGATATAAAATAAGGTTTTTTAGCTTTAGCAAATTCCACAATGGAAATGTTTCACATAAAGTAATACCTATTATAGATTTATTAAATTAATTTCCCAATCTAATGGTAACAGTGTGTGTGATATCAATATTGAGTGTTTTATTAACAAAACTAAATCGAAATTGTGTTTTTGCAATAAGCTTACACATTTATTTTATTTCTATCCCAAACAAACATTTAGATGTTTAAATAATACGTATAATTATATATATATTTACAGTGGCGGCTATCTTAGAAAATACAACAGGTGCTCACTAAAATAATTAGGTACCCACCCACATTGTCCTCAAATAATAAAACAATAAAAAAAAATGTTTTATACATATATATGCGTATTATATGAATAATATAATATAATAATATAGTATTGTTACCAACCAATACCCATTACCCAGTACCCACCTACCCACCCACCCACCCACCCACCAAAATGACATAAGCCGCCACTGTATACTTATATATGTTACGGTCCAGGTGGACAAATCAGTCATTGTAATACAATGCCGAAAACATTTGGACCGTAACATATATACAGGCGCGGATCCAGAGGGTGGGCTGGGTGGGCCTGGGCCCACCCAAAATTTCCAGAAACAATAATTTTAATTTTGAGTATTGGCATTTATTATTTTAGAATTTTTATTATAAGTTTTAGAATTTATTATATATATTATATATTTAGTAATCGTGCATGAAGAGTAACAAAACAATATTATGTTCTATATTCAATCATAATTTTACTGTATTATCTTTTGTGGTTAAATTTAAGGGCCCACCCAAAAATATATTACTAGATCCGCGCCTGCATATATATCGTTTTAAATGGTGTAGGTTTACCACATAATTTTACTCGAAGGTTTGGATTAAATTATGATATATTATCTATATCTTCTTAGTTTTTATCTACTCTCATAAATTATATGTTTTTTGATTTGTTCAGTTTTCGTTATTTAAACAAATTAAAAACTTGAAACAGTATTATATTATTATACAAAATAATAATAAAAAAAAAAATCATAAGGTACCTTTAAGTTTTACTAATGTCAATTAAAGTACCTAATATACGAGTGTCGAGTAGTTCATGAAAATTGAACATATCTTTAACCGATCAAAAGTGGAAATTCATGTATAATTTTTTTTGTTTTACGATGTATTTTAATTAAGTCACAGAAATAAACACAATACATATGTATATATAATATATTATATATTTAATTCCTGACTTATAATGAAAAAATAACATTTTAACTCATTGGTAGTAGGTACCCCCTAAATTTAAAATAAAATTCTAGACAGTCCCAAGTCTGAGTCCATTAGTATATTTTTGATTGCTATAAAAATATAAATGAGAAGGTAGTAGGTACATCCTTTTATTGATACAATTTTAACCAATAGGTACCTATATAAAAGAGACTCAATAATCGTTATTGCCAGATTTTTCCTTAGAACTTATTTAATATGTTTTTTTTAGTTTTGAGACTCACTTCAAATACAGTCGATGTTAAGTTGTACACTTTTTTGTATTAAATAATAAAAATATTGTATGATTTTTACGTTATAAGCACCTACCAAACACATTCAGGCAGGTGCAAAAATCTTTTCTTTATCGGACAAAAGATCATGGACAATCTCATTCTTTAGTTATATATATATATATATATATGTATATATTATATATGTACATTGTACAATATATATACAGGGGTGGCCAGCGAGAAGAGACTCGCGAGCCACCAAATGTATTAATAAATATGGAAGAGCTAAAATAAATGTAAAAAAAAAAGATCATATTATTATATAATACATATATTCATATTAAAAAAAGTTGTTTATAAAAATGTTAGGTACGATAATATGCGAGCCGCAAAAGTATATGTGGCGAGCCGCATGCGGCTCGCGAGACGCGGTTTGGCCACCCCTGAATTATATAATATATTATTAACACGAGTATTATACATATAAAATATTATATATTTTCTGTTCAGATTACATACAATAACATTGTTATATATTGGAATGGTATTGTGTACTTTGACCTCTTTAAATTCCCACGCCGCAAGATGGCCACCATTAATCCTATTATTTGTATAAGATGTAAATACCTATACTATTGTAAATCGCATACAATACTCATACTTAATACGCATATTTACAGAGGTTTGGAAGGAGGGTTGAAACACAATCAGTCTAACAAGGGTAAATTATATATTTATTTTTTTTTTAGTTTCTAAAATCTCATGCAGACAAAAAAATAGAAAAGTAAAGGCCATTGACTATTGGCTATTGCTATAATTATCATGTGACCAATAAATTTCTGTAAATATATACGATTAAGTAAATACGAGATTAGTATGACTGTATGAGTATTAAGAGTATTTATAATTATTTATTTATTAAATTTTATTAGTGATGTGTGAACTATTCTAATTTTATATATTTTAAATATTAGGTACTAGTTAATTAGGCATACCTATTACAAAATTATTAACAAGAAAAAAATTGAGGAATTTGAAATAATAATTATTCATTTAGACTTAATACAATTATACATGAATTATTATTTATTATATACTCATATAAACTTCTATACCAGTTACTTAATTATTAATTTTCAATGGCGAGTACATTGTTTAATCATAAACAACAAAACCAATATTTTAAACCACATTAATATTAATATAAATATACCAGCCCTAGATATGATAAACATCTCTAATTAACGGACGAATAAAACATATTTAAGAGACAATTTCCATTTACAAATTACAATTATACTCGAATAAGTGCGTACGTAAATCGCCTTAAAATTAAATTGTGTGCAGCTGTACCTAAAGGTATTCAAAAACTACATTTTAAAGGAGACACTGGTTTTTTCTACAGATATCGATTTACATGATTTATGTTTTTTTTTCTTCGACAATATTTTATTAAATAATAACTTAACAGCAAATGCCGTATGATGCAGGTGCTATCGGTATAATAACGTATATAGTAAGTTTAGGAAAATTCTAAGGAGCAGCATTCCTTCGAGTAAAAAAAATCAGACATGTGGAACGAATAAAAATATCCATTCAAACCAATCTGAAGATCGGTAATAAAAGAGAGAGGTAAGTCCCTTAAACATAATAAATCACTGAAGATCCTACATTTTATACATATATATATCCGACCATTTTTGCCACACTATTATTCTGCAACCCCTGTGTAATGTAGCTGGTGTTATATACATATAGATATACACACATGTTTGAACGAAAAACCAGTTTTGTTGTTTGTGATTGCGACCAGCTGCAAAAGAACGAGAGATGAAATAAAATCTGCTCCGATACTGTGTTCACAATCGACTACAATTCAGTATAATATTGTACGAGCTAACAGAAGCACAGAAGCAGCTAACAGCGAAGAACCATCATCAACATGAACATGAAGACTTGCTTTGCATTTTTAATTTGCATAATGAGTATTGCCGTAATGAACGCCACAACCGATGCTCCAGTACCTCAGCAAAATAAAGTAAGTTATGTCTATGTAAATTTATTTAAATATTATGCATATTACATTAGGCAGCTACTAGCTAGGTATTATTTCAATTATCACACGAATATTTTCTTTTTGTTTCTTAAAAATCATTATTATAACACCAAGTGATAATTGTGATCACAAATCTCATCATGTTATGATATCTATTTAATAATATTTTGGTAGTATTGATAAATAATTATTACTTGTATTTTTTTATTTTAGTTGGATTTGGCAATTTACTACAGTGCACGCTCTACAGATAGCATAAAATTCATTTTAACAAAACTTAAGCCACTCTACTGCAAAATACAAAAATATGTGATTTTAAACTTGGTGCCTTTTGGTAAAGGTTATGTGAGTACCTACCTATTTATAATGTAAAATATGTATTACCTAATATAATTAACTTTATTCTAAGTTTTTTAATTGAACAAATGTTAAAATCATTCGTTAATTTTAATTAAATGTAAATTGTATTTCAAACATGAAACATTAACATTTTTATATTAAATTATGAAAAATTATAGAATTATATTTAAAATTGAAATTGCCCATTCTTTTTTATACTTGATATTTTATAATATTTATTATTTATATTTATTTACTTTTAAATAGTTAGATTTTACACAGATAAAATAAACTATTCTAGTAGGTATACAATTAGTGGTAAAAGACTAACTGTAATTTATTATGTTACTCATGTAAACCTTGAAATTTTAGTATAAAGTTAACAACTTAATAAACACAATTAAAATATTTTTGTATACCTATTTATAATTTGTATGGTCTATAAATTGATGGTAATTTTATTTTCAAATGATACTTATTTGAAGTTTAAGTTGTAATGAAATGTGTATTGCTATAGTTATTGCTACTGCTTAATTTTTTATTCCCCTAGGGCTTAAGTCGTCAGATAACAAATCAAAAATTATTTCATAACTTGCAATTTATTTTTATTTTTTTATTTAAATTTTTAATTAAATACAAATACATATGTTGTACACATGAAAGTTACTTCTATATATTTAACAATATTTATATCTTAAATAATATATTGCTGTTTACTATATTACTATATCTACTTTTACACATTTTTATTAAAATTTTATAGTACAATGGTTTTTATTTAAATTAATAGGTATAATAATACTTTTAACATTAAAACTTAATTTACAAGTTACTATTTATTAATTTAAATGTATATTTCTGAATTTAGAGCACAAATATTGGATTCTTTTGCCAGAATGGCCGTATTGAATGTCGCGCTAATACAATACATAATTGTGTGTTTGACAAATTGTCTAGAAATTCTACAGCTCATATGGAATACTTGAGTTGTGCATTGAAACACGTGGATAATACAATACATATCGAAGAAATGGTAAGTATATTCTATTCAATTTTCCAATTAATTAAGTATTTATTAAAAATACAACCAAACTAGTATTTAATTACAGATAAATAATAAAATAATATAACATACAGCATATAGCATATTTCTTAAATACTTAATTATTATTAATGACTGTTAAAATAATACAAATTTTACTTACTGACTATTAACTGATTTGTTTTAAAATATTTTACATTTTTATGAGAAAATGTATGACGTAATAACATTAATTTAGTAATAAAAATATTATATCAAGTAAATTATGTTTTACATAAAAAAAAAAAAATAATAATAATCAGAAAAACTTTTACTTATTAGACTACAAAATTGCAAATATTTAGATTTTTGGCTAGGATCACAGTATGCGTTTGGTTGGTTGCTGATCAACAAGAACCAATTGGAAATTAAACCGCAACACCCAAAATAAAATAGGTTTAAATATAAAATAAGTTATCGGAGCCAGACTAGACTGATTCGCAAAACCTTTTTTTTTTTAAACGGGAAGCAACTGCAACATATTGCAGTTAAACTGACAAAATACATAGTGTGATCCTAGCCATAAACTTTAATATTTTTTCTGATAGGGAAATTAATGTAATTGTTACTAGCAGATGGTTACCTACTCTCTGCCATATTTTAAATTTTTTTTATATATGTTTCAGTGTGCTGGTCGTATTGGACTCAGCATAGATGAAATTCAATCATGTGCTACTAGCCGAGAGGGCTATTTGCTAATGCTGGAGGCTGAAATACAAACTAAAGATCAAACACATGGACCTCGCTTTGTGCCTTCTTTTGTATTTGATGAAGTAAAGATTTATTTTAAACATTTTATCAAAATATTATAATATTAATTTATTTATCTTATATCTTTTATTAGTTTTACAACGAACGGGATCAAAGACTCGCAACTACTGACTTTGAAGCAATACTTTGTGAAAAATTAATCAATGACCATGGGTTAACAAATGTTTGCAATAACATTAATAATGTTTTAAGAGTTAATGAAGTTTGTTAAAAAAAAATTCCAAGAGCTATGCAGGTACAAATAAACAAATAAATATTAATTAACAATAATACTTTTTATCTTAGTCTTATAACTTATTTTTTTTATCAACTAATAACTATAGATTAAGATTAATTTTGAGGCGACACATTAAAAGTGTATTTTTTCATTTTCCATAAGATATGATAAAACACATCAATATGTAAAAAATTAAGATAACCATTGTATTAAAATAATAATCTGTAGTTTTAGTATTCTAAAATAGTAATTAAAATATTTATACAATATGAACATCCATATCACAAAAGTATATGAGACAAATACATATATAATATTTTTTAAGAATCTGAAAAAAAAACTTATAATAAGTAAACTAATTTTCGTTTATATTTTTATTATATAGACATAAACGTTATTGTAAAATACAATAAATGAATATTATAATAATTAAAATTGATCAATACTTAAAGTGAAAGAAACATTATTCTTGTATACAAATTTTTAAATTATATTTTCATCTTCATTTAAATTTGAATAATTTTTTAATTTTTATATTAATTTAGTATGTAAGATATTAAAATATTATATTATTTGTATTATTAAGATTTTTAAATAAACACACTTTTCATCATATAAATGAGCTTATATTTGTTTTTATTGTCAATGTATAGTATTAATTATGTATTATATTATATAAATAATAACCTACAATTATTAACCAATTACTCTATAATTTTCATTAATAGCTTATTCTGAAAATTACAAATGACAGGTAACAATAAAACAAAATAATAATTCAATGATGGTTTATAATTAATTTGAAGTATAATTGTAAGACAATTAATATTAACATTTAAATTTAAACATTTTTAAACATTCAAACAACCTATAGAAGAGTTAGTAAACAAGTGGTTACTTAAAAAAAAAACAGAAGTAAAAGCTAAGACCCTAAGGTTCTAGAATAGAACAGTAACTATTTATGTATGGCAAGCAATGAGTGAAAAATTAGAAATCAATACGTGCATACTTACTTATGATTAGAGATAGGGTGTTGCTGACCTAAGAACAGTGATGAATACTGACCAGTGCCGGATTTAGAACAGGTGCCCCCTACCCCAAGAAAAAAAAATGTATTAATATTTATATGATTTTTAGATGAACCTAACCTAACCTAACCTAACCTACCCTAGAAAAATATAAAGATATACTGTTTAAAATTTATGCTTTCAACATTCTTAGTTCATAATATGTGTGTTTAAATGACTATTTTGTTAATAATTTGCAAATTAAACACAGAAGATTTAATTCTAACACATAAAAATATACCCATTAGATGAATTTTAAAATTTAGAAAAAATATAATATAACTCATTGAAAAAAATGATAATATTTAATTTATAAAAAAATAAAAACTAATTTATAAATTTTTAATTATTTACATGTGTGTAAATATGACTATTTTATTAAATATTTGCTAATTTAAGACATAAGATTTCATTTCTAACAAATGAAATTATACCCAATAGATTCATTGTAAAATTTAGAAAAAATATGATATAACTCATTGAATAAAACGATTATGTTTAATTTATAAAAAAATAAAAACTAATTTATAAATTTTTAATTATTTACATGTGTGTAAATATGACTATTTTATTAAATATTTGCTAATTTAAGGCATAAGATTTCATTTCAAACACATGAAAGTATAACTGTTAGATTCATTTTAAAATTTAGAAAAATTATAATACAAATCATTGAATTAAATGATAATATTTAATTTATA